>NC_036842.1:29923485-29971376 GCF_002910315.2 Salvelinus sp. IW2-2015
GATCAATTCACAGATGGTGTCCAGGGCACAGCTGGGAGCTGAGGGGGGTCGGTAGCAGGCGGCAACAGTGAGAGACTTATTTCTGGAGAGATTAATTTTTAAAATTAGAAGTTCGAACTGTTTGGGCATAGACCTGGAAAGTATGACAGAACTTTGCAGGCTATCTCTGCAGTAGATTGCATCAAATGTACATGATCTTAGGGGCATTGGCAAACACAATGTAAGTAATAAAACCTGGATCAGGTTGTCAGTCAACCTACCAGGGTAGTTACAAACAGCACAGGTATTAAATCATCAACATGTATTGATCACATCTTTATTAATGCTGTAGATATTTTCTTTAAAGCAGTATCCAAATCCATAGGATATAGTCATCACAATATAATAGCCATATCTAGGAAAAGCAAAGTTCCAAAAGCTGGGCCTAATATAGTGTATAAGAGGTCATACAAGATGTTTTGTAGTGATTCATATGTTGATGTAAAGAATATTTTCTGGTCTGTGGTGTGTAATGAGGAGCAACCAGACGCTGCACTTGACGCATTTATGAAACTACTTATTCCAGTTACTAATAAGCACGCACCCGTTAAGAAAATGACTGTAAAAACTGTTAAATCCCTGTGATTGATGAGGAATTTGAAAAATTGCATGGCTGAGAGGGTTAATGCAAAAGGTATGGCAATTAAGTGGCAGCCCAACTGATTGGCAAACGTACTGCAAATTGAGAAATCATGTGAACAAACTAAATAAACATAAACTACACAATGAAACAAAGATAAATTATATAAAGAATGATAGTAAAAAGCTTTGGTGCACCTTAAATTACATTTTGGGGAAACAAAGCCAACTCGGGTCCTTCATTCATTGAATCAGATGGCTCATTCATCACAAAGCCCAGTGATAATTGCAAACTACTTTAATTACTTTTTCATTGGCAAGATAAGCAAACTTAGGGATGACATGCCAGCAACAAACACTGACACTACACATCCAAGTATATCGAACCAAGTTATTAAAGACAAGAATTGTACTTTTGAGTTCCGTAAAGTCAGTGTGGAAGAGGTGAAACAATTATTGTTGTCTGTAAACAATGACAAGGCACCGGGGTCTGACAATCTGGATGGAAAATTACTGAGGATAATAGCAGACGATGTTGTCACTCGTATTTGCCACATCTTCAATTTAAGCCTACTAAAGAGCGTGTTCCCTCAGGCCTGGAGGAAAGCTAAAGTCATTCGCTACCCAAGAATAGTAAAGCCCCCTTTACTGGCTCAAATAGCCGACCAATCAGCCTGTTACCAACCCTTAGTTGGTAACAGTGTTTGACCAGATACAATGCTATTTCACAGTAAACAAATTGACAACATAATTTCAGCATGCTTACAGGAAGGACACTCAACAAGCACAGCACTTACACACATAACTGATGGCTGAGAGAAATTGATGATAAATTGATGATAAAATGATTGTGGGGGCTGTCTTGTTAGACTTCAGTGCAGCTTTTGACATTATTGATCATAGTCTGATGATGGAAAAGCATATGTGTTATGGCTTTACACCCCCTGCTATAATGTGGATAAATAGTTACTTGTCTAACAGAACACAGAGGGTGTTCTTTAATGGAAGCCTCTCAAATATAATCCAGTTAGAATCAGAAATTCCCCAGGGGAGCTGTTTAGGCCCCTTGCTTTTTTCCATTTTTACTAACGACATGCCACTAACTTTGAGTAAAGCCTGAGTGTCTATGCATGTGGATGACTCAACAATATCCACGTCAGCTACTACAGCTACTACAGCAACGGAAATGACTGCAACACTCAACAAAGAGCTGCAGTTAGTTTCAGAGTGGGTGGCAAGTATTTCTAAAGTATTTCTAAAACTAAAAGCACTGTATTTGGAACAAAACACTTACTAAACCCTAAACCTCAACTCAGTCTTGTAATAAATAATGTGGATTGAGCAAGTTGAGATGACTAAACTGCTTGGAGTAACCCTAGATTGTAAACTGTCATGGTCAAAACATATTGATGCAGTAGTAGCTAAGATGGGGAGAAGTCTGTCTATAATAAAGTGATGCTCTGCCTTCTTAACAACATTATAAACAAGGCAGGTCCTACAAGCTCTAGTTTTGTTGCTCCTTGACTTCTGTTCAGTTGTGTGGTCAGGTGCCACAAAAAAGGAGTTAGGAAAATTGCAATTGGCTCAGAACAGGGCAGCACAGCTGGCCCTTGGATGTACACAGAGAGCTAATATTAATAATATACATGTCAATCTCTACTGGCTGAAAGTGGAGGAGAGATTGACTTCATCACTACTTTTATTTTATGAGAGGTATTGACATGTTGAATGCACCGAGCTGTCTGTCTACACTACTGGCACACAGCTCGTACACCAATGCATGCACCACAAGACATGTCACAAGAGGTCTCTTCAAAGTCCAGAACAGACTATGGGAGGCGCACAGTACTACATAGAGCCATGACGACATGGAACTCTGTTCCACATCAAGTAACTGATGCAAGCAGTAAACATTGATTTAAAAAACACATAAAAAACACCTTATGGAACAGCGGGGACTGTGTTGCAACACAAACATTGGCACAGACACATGCACAATGCACCTGTACTGACCTCGCCTTCTGGATGATAGCGGGGTGAACAGGCAGTGGCTYGGGTGGTTGTTGTCCTTGATGATCTTTTTGGCCTTCCTGTGACATCGGGTGGTGTAGGTGTCCTGGAGGGCAGGTAGTTTGCCCCCAGTGATGTGTTGTGCAGACCTCACTACCCTCTGGAGAGCCTTACGGTTGTGGGGGGAGCAGTTGCCGTACCAGGCGGTGATAGCCTGACAAGATGCTCTCGATTGTGCATCTGTAAAAGTTTGTGAGTGTTTTTGGTGACAAGCCCGAATTTCTTCAGCCTCCTGAGGTTGAAGAGGCGCTGCTGCTGCACCGCCTTCACCACGCTGTCTGTGTGGGTGGACCAATTCAGTTTGTCCTTGATGTGTACGCCGAGGAACTTAAAACTTACTACCCTCTCCACTACTGTCCCGTCGATGTGGATAGGGGGGTGCTCCCTCTGCTGTTTCCTGAAGTCCACGATCATCTCCTTTGTTTTGTTGACGTTGAGTGTGAGGTTATTTTCCTGACATCACACTCCGAGGGCCCTCACCTCCTCCCTGTAGGTCATCTCGTCGTTGTTGGTAATCAAGCCTACCACTGTAGTGTCGTCTGCAAACTTGATATTTGAGTTGGAGGCGTGCATGGCCACGCAGTCGTGGGTGAACAGGGAGTACAGGAGAAGGCTCAGAACGCACCCTTGTGGGGCCCCAGTGTTGAGGATCAGTGGGATGGAGATGTTGTTACCTACCCTCACCACCTGGGGGGGACCGTCAGGAAGTCCAGTACCCAGTTGCACAGGGCGGGGTCGAGACCCAGGGTCTCGAGCTTGATGACGAGTTGAGGGTACTATGGTGTTAAATGCTGAGCTGTAGTCGATGAACAGCATTCTCACATAGGTATTTCTCTTGTCCAGATGGGTTAGGGCAGTGTGCAGTGTGGTTGCGTCGTCTGTGGACCTATTGGGGCGGTAAGCAAATTGGAGTGTGGTCTAGGGTGTCAGGTAGGGTGGAGGTGATATGGTCCTTGACTAGTCTCTCAAAGCACTTCATGAGGACGGAAGTGAGTGCTACGGGGCGGTAGTCGTTTAGCTCAGTTACCTTMGCTTTCTTGGGAACAGGAACAATGGTGGCCCTCTTGAAGCATGTGGGAACAGYAGACTGGGATAAGGATTGATTGGAGATGTCTGTAAACACACCAGCCAGCTGGTCTGCCCATGCTCTGAGAACGCGGCTGGGGATGCCATCTGGGCCTGCAGCCTTGCGAGGGTTAACACGTTTAAATGTTTTACTCACSTCGGCTGCAGTGAAGGAGAGTCCGCAGGTTTTGGTAGCGGGCCGTGTCAGTGGCACTGTATTGTCCTCAAAGCGAGCAAAGAAGTTGTTTAGTCTGTCTGGGAGCAAGACAACCTGGTCCGCGACGGGGCTGGTTTTCTTTTTGTAATCCGTGATTGACTGTAGACCCTGCCACATACCTCTCGTGTCTGAGCCGTTGAATTGCGACTCTACTTTGTCTCTATACTGACGCTTAGCTTGTTTGATTGCCTTGCGGAGGGAATAGCTACACTGTTTGTATTCGGTCATGTTTCCAGTCACCTTGCCCTGGTTAAAAGCAGTGGTTCGCGCTTTCAGTTTCGTGCGAATGCAAGGAGCACCACCAAGGAGCACCACCAAGCAAGCAGCACCATGAAGACCAAAGAGCTCTCCAAACAGGTTAGGGACAAAGGTGTTGTCACGCCCTGACCTTAGAGAGCCTTTTTATGTCTCTATTTTGGTTTGGTCAGGGTGTGATTGGGGTGTGCATTCTATGTTCTGATTTCTATGTTTTTGTATTTCTATGTGTTGGCCGGGTATGGTTCTCAATCAGGGACAGCTGTCTAGCGTTGTTTCTGATTGGGAATCATACTTAGGCAGCCTTTTCCTCTGTTGTCATTGTGGGAAGTTGATTTTGTTAGGAGCATTATAGCCCAAGTTAAGCTTCACGGCCATTTCTATGTTTATTGTTTTGTTGGCGACATCATTAAAATAAAAGTATGTCCGCTCACCACGCTGCACCTTGGTCTTCCTTGAACGACGGTTGTGACAGGTGTGGAGAAGTACAGATTAGGGTTGGGTTGTAAAAAAATAACAGAAACTTTGAACATCCCACGGAGCACCATTAAATCCATTATTAAAAAATGGAAAGAATATGGCACCACAACAAACCTGCCAAGAGAGTGCCGCCCACCAAAACTCACGTATCAGGCAAGGAGGGCATTAATTAGAGAGGCAACAAAGAGGCCAAATATAACCCTGAAGGAGCTGCAAAGCGCCACAGCGGAGATTGGAGTATCTGTCCACAGGACCACTTTAAACCGTACACTCCACAGAGCTGGGGTTTACGGAAGAGTGGCCAGAAAAACTCCCCAAACATATGGAAGAAGGGGTACTCTGGTCAGATGAGACTAAAATGTAGCTTTTCGCCAGCAAGGAAAATGCTATGTCTGGCGCAAACCCAACACCTCTCATCACCCCAAGAACAACATCCCCACAGCAATATGCTGCCACCACCATGCGTCACTGTGGGGATGTTTTTCATCGGCAGGGACTGGAAAACTGGTCAGAATTGAAGGAATGATGGATGGCGCTAAATACAGGGAAATTCTTGAAGGAAACCTGTTTCAGTCTTCCAGAGATTTGAGACTGGGACAGAGGTTCACCTTCCAGCAGGACAATGACCCTAAGCATACTGGTAAAGCAACACTCGAGTGGTTTAAGGGGAAAAATGTAAATGTCTTGGAATGGCCTAGGCAAAGCCCAGACCCCAATTGAGAATCTGTGATATGACTTAAAGATTGCTGTACACCAGCGGAACCCAACAACTTGAATGAGCTGGAGCAGTTTTGCCTTGAAGAATGGGCAAAAATCCCAGCGGCTAGATGTGACAAGCTTATAGAGACATACCCCAAGAGACTTGCAGCTGTAATTGCTGCAAAAGGTGGCTCTACAAAGTATTGACTTTTGGGGGGTGGGGGGGGGGGGGGTAGTTATGCACGTTCTAATGTGCTGTTTTTTTGTCTTATATAATATAATAAATAAATAATTTGCATCTTCAAAATCGTGGGCATGTTGTGTAAATCAAATGATACAAACCCCCCAAAAAATATTTTTTAATTCCAGGTTGTAAGGCAACAAAATAGGAAAAATGTCAAGGGAGGTGAATACTTTTGTAAGCCACTGTAAAGGACACCAACAAGAAGCAGAGACTTGCTTGGGCCAAGAAACATGCGCAATAGACATTAGACTGGTAGAAACCTGTCCTTTGGTCTGATGAGTCCAAATTTTTGATTTTTGGTTCCAACCGCTGTGTCTTTGTGAGACGCAGAGTAGGTGAACGGATGATCTCTGCATGTGTGGTTCCCAACAGGAAGCAGTGAAGGAAAAGCAGCCAACAGGTGCTCAGCATATGTTGGAACTCCTGCATATAACATTTTTGTGATTACTACATGATTCCATATGTGTTATTTCATAGTTCATAGTTCAGTTATTTCATAATTGTGATTGTGTTGAATTGTGTTTGGGAAATAAAGATAGACATGGCTTTAAAAAAGTTGTTGTAATATTTTATTCAGTACAACAATTTGTAGGCTGCATAACTTACCTTGTCCTGCGGCTCAACTTACTCCATATTCGATGTAAGTTGTGCCAAGAGACCACTTTTTTTGGACAAGCTTCGTTTTCAAAACTGTAATGTAAACAGGAATTCTGATTATTTCCAGGGATACACAACATCCTGAAATATATGTAGATAACTATGCTAGAAAGTATACTATATTCCCCTTGATGGAGTGATGCTGAATGTAAAACATTGCTCAACCCCTACAAATACCCATCCTTTTCCCTGTGTATATAATTAGTCATGATGTATACAGAGCATAGGGCACATGTTATTTATCATGTTATTAATTACGCTGCTGTGCCTACCAGGTATCCAAGGTACCGCTATGTGTGGAGCCTCAGTGAGCATTCAGACAGGGGTTATTTCAAGGTGTGGCTCCAACGTCTTAATTTTTCAGAGTTCAGAGAACAATGAGAGGTGCTAAAACACATCAAACAGCCAATTAGCCTGCTGAACCATGGGCCCGGTTCACAAAATACTGCAGCAGGAACACGGTTAGCTTTATTATTAGCCCCAAGATGACAGGTGACTTATTATGCTACAGTGCAGTCTGTCAATGTGCTCTGACTGAGTCAGGGAGTAAGCTGTGATGGTTTGGGTCTGTTTCAAAGGCCAGAAAGGTTGCCTTGGGCTTTAATTTCACACCAATGTTGACATCACACTTTGGGTCAAAAGTAGTGCACTTTAAAGGGAAAATGGGCCATTTGGGACTCAGTCGATGCCTCATATGAGTGGATGGGATTTGTGGGCTTTGAGCTGTGCCTGTTCTGAATGTTTAAACTAAGTAACACCTCCATAGCATACATTATGTATGTTTACAACGGAACTGCACTCAGTCCCACATTCCTCTCAGCCTCATCCCCATCCCTGGAGTTGCCTGGGACAGCTGTTCACATCAACTTAACAGGTGTTGCTGTAACCCCCCCCCCCCCTCTCTCTCTCCCTGTATCTCTCCCCCTCTCTCTCTCCTCCCTCTCTCCTCTCTCCCTCCTCTCTCTGTCTCTCTCTCTCAATCGCCGGTCTCACGTGTGGGTGTGTATATCTCCCAGGTTTGAAGGCGTTCAGGAGGTGGGTGTGTTGGGGTGTGTATATCTCCCAGGTTTTAAGGCGTTCAGGAGGGGCGTGTTGGGGGTGTGTATATCTCCCAGGTTTTAAGGCGTTGAGGAGAGTGGCGTGTTGGGGGTGTGTATATCTCCCAGGTTTTAAGGTTGAGGAGTGGGGTGTTGGGGTGTGTATATCTCCCAGTTTTAAGGCGTTGAGGGTGGGTGAGTTGGGGGTGTGTATATCTCCCAGTTTGAAGGCGTTCAGGAGGTGGGGTGTTGGGCTGTTGGGGGTGTTAAGTAGTGGGGTGTTGCGGTCATTGAGGGATGGGTGTGGGATTTTAAGGAGGTGGGAGTGTTGGGCGTTGAGGAGGTGGGGTGTTGGGGTGTTGGGAAGTTTGGGGTGTTGAGGAAGTTGGGGTGTTGGGTGTGGGGAAGTTTGGGGTGTGAGGAAGTGGGGGTGTTGGAGTGTTGGGGAAGTTTGGGGTGTTGAGGAAGTGGGGGTGTTGGAGTTTTGGGAAGTTTGGGGTGTTGAGGAAGTGGGGTGTTGGAGTGTTGGGGAAGTTTGGGTGTTGAGGAAGTGGGGGTGTTGAGGAGGTGGGGGTGTTGGGGCGTTGAGGAGGTGGGGGTGTTGGGGAAGTTGGGTGTTGTGGAAGTGGGTGTTGAGAGGTGGGGTTGTTGGGGTGTGGGGAAGTTTGGGGTGTTGAAGAAGTGGGGGTGTGAGGAGGTGGGGGTGTTGGGTGTTGGGAAGTTTGGGGTGTTGAGGAAGTGGGGTGTTGGGAAGTGGGGGTGTTGAGGAGGTGGGGTTGTTGGGGTGTTGGGGAAGTTTGGGGTGTTGGGAAGTGGGGTGTTGATGAGGTGGGGGTGTTGGGGTGTTGGGGAAGTTTGGGGTGTTGAGGAGGTGGGGGTGTTGGGGAGATGGGGGTGTTGGGGAGGTGGGATGTTGAGGTGTATATACACTACTACCATAAAGGTTATATATCACTCATTATTTTGATCCAGAAATAGTTTTGTTTGCGGTGTGAGATGCAGAATTAAATGGCATATCATGAAATAAAGCCTCATCCCTCATTGCTTTTCAAACCGACGGCCATTCTAAAATCCGAACCATTGCTCAGCGGCCCATCATAAAACCCCGTTGTATTTTTATACATAGAGGGAATCTGACCGGCAGCTCTGTCATTGCGCTTCCTCTGTGGTATTTCTCAGAGTGATGTTCCATGTTCACTCATTTGATTATCATTGTGTGCCGGTTCTATGAGTAAATACTGGTAATGACCTATACATGGAATCTGTCGGAGCAATTCAGTGGTTCAATGACAGTGGGGAGGTTTCAGTCACCAACATGGCAGAGGCAGATTTGATGATCAATGGGTGTGTGTGTGTGACCACTATGTATGTGTGATTATAACCCTTATAGAGACATCCAAGAGCAGGAGTGGTATTGATTCATAAACTGTGTGTGTGTCACCATTTAGTCAGCCTTTCACCCAACATCTCTGCTCTTGTACGTCAAGTATTATGTTTAGTTCAGCGCTGGAGCGATGATTCTTTATCATTGTCATCGTGATGCCTCTAGTTCTCTGTAAAGTCCCCAGTGTTTTAAAGGAAAACAGAGAAGAGTGGCAACACAAGGACGGGAAGAAAGGCTAAAAGTATGTTTTTGATTCTGTGGAATTATGTTTTGTTAGATCAGCACCCTGGGTGTCAGAGACGGGGAGAGAGAGGGGCTGTGGAAGGATACATTGAGATGGATTACGATATTAAATATTTTGCGGAATCGTGCAATGCCATCAGAGTGGTCAGCGTTATCAAATCCTTATTGGAATCAGGATGCACAGTATATCAAATGTCAACCACTTATCACAGCCAAGACTAATACAAAGAACACAATGTAAGAACTACTGCATGTATGAGCATCACAGTCACATAACTCAAGGTTAATATAAAATGGGTTGTTCGAGCCCTGAATGCTGATTGGCTGAAAGCCTCGGTATATCAGACCGTAGACCGTTGATATGGTTGTCCACTCTGGCATTGCTGGGCTCAGGCAGTGGTTGTCCAAGCCCGGTAGATCAAATACTTTGCGGCTCAGCATCATCTGGTGGATTTTTGATTTTTGGTTAATGGTTTCGATTATAAAATGATTGTGCCGGTTTGGGCATGACCCCAGGGACTTACTCATTAGGCACCTAACGGAAGAAAACAGACAAAGCAGGGAGAGGTGGTCCCTGGACTTGTCCCAGAAGAAATGCTTATTTTCACTTCCCGTTGCAAAGCGTTTTGAGAAAAATCATGGGTATGATTTTTTTTTTTTTTACTGTTCTAATTATGTTGGTAACCAGTTTATAATAACAATAAGACACCTTGGGGGTTTGTGGTATATGGCCAATATACCACGGCTAAGTGCTATATCCAGGCACTCCGCGTTGCGTCGTGCTTAAGAACAGCCCTTATCCTTTGTATATTGGCCATATACCACACCCCCTCATGCCTTAGTGCTTAAATATATCACTTGTGTGTTATAGCATTTTGAATGCTGTTGTTCGTAAGCCTGCTTCTTCTTCTTGGTTTAATGTCAGCCCATATTAACAATATTGATTCCAGTATATGTACTTTGGACGGTGGCCACATTGATCGTGTTCCTGCTTACAAATATTTGGGCATCTGAATAGACAATAGCCTAGTAGTCTTTTAAAAAGCATACTGATGAGTTAACAAAGAAATTGAGTATAAATATTGACTTATTATATATAAATAGATCATGCGAAGGAAATAGTCTGGGTAGCCATTTGATTAGCTGTTCATTTTATTCATTTATAAATTCATTTATAAAGCCCTATTGCAAAAACTCCCACATTACCTGACATCTTTACTTACCAACAAAAGTATTATTTACCATACCCGATCACAGGGATGGCTAACTAAATTCTGTCTGTTACTACAGACTTGAAAAACCGCCTTTAGTTTCAATGCACTCCATGTATGGAAGAAACTTCAGAGTTCCCTTAAAGTAGCTGTCCAGTGTTTCCAGATTTCGATGAAACATTACTTAGAATGAATAAATAAATACTTTTCTTCCAATTTTATTATTTATTAACTTTGTTAAAATGCAGCTTTTATGTGTTGGAATGGTCTGGTCGTACCCCAAAAACAGAATGATGTGAGCATATACCAGTCATAAAAAATATACATTTGAGTAGAGCGCTGATTGGCCAGCTTCATCCTCAAGAGAATGACAGTATACTCCATGAGGAAATAGCAAGCATTTTTAATTGGTCTGTTTGAGTTACAAGTGTGAGGTGTTTTTTTTAATAAGTGTTTTTTCTCTCCAATTTATGCTTTGGAAACAAATACAAGTATAGGATGAGTCAACAACATTATTTGGGTATGAGTTAACACAATATGTTAAGAATTGCACTGTGCAGTTACTTTATACTAGATACAGTACATTGGTTTCTCTCAGGCAGTTTCAAAATGTCAATCAAGGACCTCGAGGAATGTGATCGTGTTTCTTGAATGTGTCTGTATTAAATATTTTTTCCTATTCTCTTGTATTTTGTAAATGTGTAAAATTGTAAAATGCAGGGCACACTTGTGAAAGAGACCTTGGTGTCAATGGGACTCGCTGTTGAAATAATGGTAAAATATATTTTTTAATTTAAACAAAGGATTGCATTGCTGTAAATTCAGTGTTGAATGGCCCTGTTTTAGAAGAGCACCACACACAGACAGACAGACAAACAGACACAAAGACACAGACAGACCACACACACACACACCACACACCACACACACACACACACCCACACACACACACACACACACACACACACACACACACCACACACACACACACACACACACACACACACACACACACACACACACACACACACACACACACACACACACACACACACACACACACACACACACACACACACACACACACACACACACACACACACACACACACACACACACACACACACACACACACACACACACACACACACACACACACACACACACACCACACTTCCTATCTCTCTCGTCTGTCTCGCGTCTCTCACTCTCTTTCTTTCCCTCTCTCACTCTCTTTCTCTCTCTCCATCACGCCCCTCCCTTCCTCTATCCTTCTCTCTCACGGTCTCTCTCTCTTACCCCTCCTCTCTCTGTGTTGGGCTGTGCGTCCTGGCTGGTGCTAACATTAGCAGCATCTGGTGGTTCCTGTAATCCATCCAGTGTTGGGTCCTGCAAACATCTGCTGCTCCACACCCCTGAGAGGACATGCACAGGGGACAGGACGGGAATAGGAGGATAGACAAATGGATACAGGGAGGAGGACAAACAGGCAGAAAGGGAAAAGAAAGAGAGAAGAGAGGAACTCAGGGAGGGAGGGATGTATGAGTAAAAAAAATGAAAAGAAGAGGGTGGAAGGAGACAGCAGGGTAGAAAAGAGGGGAGGAAGAGAGTGGATATGCTAAACCGCACAATTGCTTTTACAAATCATGTTCCTTTGATTATATTCATCTAGTCAGACATTACTGTATTATTACAATCAAAACAAAATGGTGCTTGGTAACCGAGAACCCAGATGAAACATCTGATCATTAGCAAAGCAACCGCATATAGCAGTAATATCCTCTATTATAAGATGGTAAAGACAGAGGAGAGATGAGGAGTAAGAGAGAGAACAGAGGAGTAGGAAGTCAGAAGAAAAGGAGGAGGAGGAGGAGGAAAGGAGAGAGAAGAGATAAAATAAAATAAAGGGGAGAGAGGAGGAAGGAGACTTGATTGGATAAAAGTATGAGGAGGAGAGTGATGCCCACAGATTTGTTGGCGCCGTGGACCCCCAAGGTGTGGCTGGTTGCCACGGCAGCTGTCACGGTCATTATCAGAGGTGGCAAAGACAGCACATCATTTGGTCATCCAGGGGATGATGCTTCTCCATTGCCTCCCCGTCGCCTCCAGGTGCCCAAGGATTAGAGTCTGTGTCCCAAATGGTACCCTATTTCCTATGTAGTGCACTACTTTTGACCAGGGCCCATAGCTGCTATGGAGGTCTGAAAGACAGAGTGTAAAACACACACAGTGAATATATACACTGAGTGTACAAAACATTAAGAACACCTGCTCTTTCCATGACATAGGCTGACCAGATGAATCCAGGTGAAAGCTGTGATCCCTTATTGATGTCACTTGCTATATCCACATCAATCAGTGTAGATGAAGGGGAGGAGACAGGTTGAAGAAGGATAGTTAAGCCTTGAGACAATTGAGACATGGATTGTGTTTGTGTGCCATTCAGAGGGTGAATGGGCAAGACAAAATATTGAAGTGCCTTTGAACGGGGTATGGTAGTAGATGCAAGGTGCACCGGTTTGTGTCAAGAACTGCAATGCAATTGGGTTTTTCACGATCAACAGTTTCCCGTGTGTATCAAGAATGGTCCACCACCCAAAGGACATCCAGCCAATTTGACACAACTGTGGGAGGCATTGGATTAAAAATGGACCTCAGGATCTCGTCATGGCATCTCTGTGCATTCAAATTGCCATAGATTAAAATGCAATTGTGTTTGTTGTCCGTAGCTTATGCCTGCCCATACCATAACCCCACCGCCACCATGGGGCACTCTGTTCATAACGTTGACATTCGCAAACTGCTTGCCCACACGATGCCATACACGATTCATCCATGAAGAACACACTTCTCCAGCGTGCCAGTGACCATATCCACAGTTTCATCAGCTTTCCGGGTGGCTGGTCTCAGACAATCACAAGGTGAAGAGGCCGAATGTCGAGGTCCTGGGCTGGTGTGGTTAAACGTGGTCTGCAGTTGTGTGGCCTGTAGGGCGTACTGCCAAATTCTGTAAAACAAAGTTGGTAGAGAAATAAACATTAAATTATCTGACAACAGCTCTGGTGGACATTCCTGCAGTCAGCATGCCAATTGCACCCTCTTTCAAAACTTGAGACATATGTGGCATTGTATTGTGTGACAAAACTGTGGCCTATTGTTGTCCCCAGCAAAAGGTGCCCCTGTGTAATGATCACTTTGTTTAATCAGCTTCTTGATATGCCACACCTGTCAGGTGGATGGATTATCTTGTTAAAGGAGAAATGCTCACTAACAGGTGGAGTAAACACATTTTTGCACAATATTTCAGATAAATAAGCTTTTTTTTCAGCTCAAGAAACATGGGACCAACACTTTACATGTTGCATTTATATTTAGGTTTATTGTGTATATATATAGACAATCGTGGGACACTGGGAGGAGGAGCTGCAGCAAGTACTGGGAGTACTGGGAGTGGGAGACCAGGGGTAGGCAGCCCTATTCCTAGAGTGCCGCAGGTACTGCAGGATTTTGTTTCAACTAGGTACCACACCTGACCAAATGAGCTAATTGATCAGTTTAGTGATTGACTAAATTTAACACACCTGGTGTTAAACCAAAAACATGAGGTGCCTGTGACGCTCCAGGACCAGGGTTGCCTACCCCTGATATATAGAGTTTACTATATACTGTAAAAAAAGAAAAATACACTACCGGTCAAAAGTTTTAAACCCTTGAATGAGTAGGTGTTCTTTCTTCATTTATACTATTTTCTACATTGTAGAATAATAGTGAAGACATCACAACTATAAAATAAAACATGGAATCATGTAGTAAACAAAAAAAGTTTAAAACAAATCAAAATATATTTGATAATTTAGATGCTTCAAAGTAGCCACCCCTTGCCTTGATGACAGCTTTGCACACTCTTGGCATTCTCTCAACCAGCTTCATGAGGTAGTCACCTGAAATGCATTTCAATGAACATCTTTTATGTGTGTAATTTCTTTCCTTCTTTATGCGTTTGAGCCTATCAGTTGTGTTGTGACAAGGTAGGGGTGGTATGCAGAAGATAGCCCTATTTGGTAAAAGACCAAGTCCATATTATGTCAAGAACAGCTCAAATAAGCGAAGAGAAACGACAGTCCATCATTACTGTAAGACATGAAGGTCAGTCAATCTCAAAAACGTCAAGAACTTTCCTCAAGTGCAGTCGCAAAAACCATCAAGCGCTATGATGAAACTGGCTCTCGTGAGGACCGCCACACGAAAGGAAGACCCAGAGTTACCTCTGCTGCAGAGGATATGTTCATTAAAGTTAACAGCCTCAGAAATTGGAGCCCAAATAAATGCTTCACAGAGTTCAAGTAACAGACACATCTCAACATCAACTGTTCAGAGGAGACTGCATGAATTAGGCCTTCATGGCTGATTCTTGCTAGGGCCAAGAAACATGAGCAATAGACATTAGACAGGTGGAAACCTGTCCTTTGGTCTGATGAGTCCAAATTTGCGATTTTTGGTTCCAACTGCCGTGTCTTTGTGAGACGCAGAGTAGTTGAACGGATGATCTCCGCATGTGGTTCCCACCGTGAATCATGGAGAAGGAGGTGTGATGGTGTGGGGGTGCCTTGCTGGTGACACTGCATTCTGCAATGATATGTTATCCCATCTGGTTTGCACTTAGTGGAACTATCATTTGTTTTACAACATGAAAATGACTCAATACACCTCCAGGCTGTATAAGGGCTTTTTGACCAGGAAGGAGTGCTGCATCAGATGACCTGGCTACAGGGTAGCTACTTTGAAGAATCTCAAATATAAAATATATTTAGATTTGTAGTAACCACTTTATGGTTACTACATGATTCCATATGTGTTATTTCATAGTTTTGATATCTTCACTATTATTCTACAACGTAGAAAATAGTAAAAATAAACTGGTACTGTATATATGAGCAAAAGCCAGAATGGCAAGATTCTGCCAATTAGGAGCACCGGTGTAGAGGAAAGACTGGGAGCAATGGAAGACAGGGATTTAAGACATACTGTACACTGTATATATGTTAATTTTAACAATTTTGTGATGTTCAAAGCCAGTGTGACAAGATACTCTTACAGTGCCAGACAGTGTTAAATGTGATATAAGGATTGTGCTTTTAAAGTGTCCCTAAAGTACGGCTCGATGAAATGTGAAATTTATGAAAACACATCACATGACGAAGAAAACAAAGAAAAATGTAATATATCATGGTCAATATAAGATGTAGAACGACAGGAGTATATGTTTGAATGACATATGCCACATAATCAAACATGTGACATAACAGATCAGACAAGGAAAAGTAACTTGGTAAAGGCCAATGCCACTTGGTCACTGCATTGTTTGGATTTGCAATTGCTTTCCAGAACCCTTGTGGTGTTTCTTGGAATAAATCATTGATCAACACCTCTAAGGATCCAATAATTGTAGAAATACAATACATTGCTGCGTGAGGTTAGTGGGTAGTCAATACTAACTGAGGTGGATAAGAATATGGGTAGACCTACTGTAGAATAAAATTATCCCATTAAGTTTTCCTTTTGAGTTCTTAATATTATTATTCTCCTGAATCTCCATTTGTAAAGGTTCTATTGTCAAGATATTTTTTTTTAATGGTTTGCATTGGAACAGTTTTACAAAGGCTCAGTGGAGAGGGTCAGAGATACAGAGAGAGATAAACAAAAAAGCTCCATATATCTGTCATGGCATCATGGGTAGTATAACAAGCTTTTTTCAATAAGTAGCACCAAAGTTCAGCATTACAGTGGGATTGAAATATAAAGCCAATGTTCCAGCGTTACAGTGGGATTGAAATTTAAAGGCAATGTTCCAGTGTTACAGTGGGATTGAAATTTAAAGGCAATGTTCCAGCGTTACAGNCAGTGGGATTGAAATTTAAAGGCAATGTTCCAGCGTTACAGTGGGATTGAAATTTAAAGGCAATGTTCCAGCGTTACAGTGGGATTGAAATTTAACTTCTTTGGGCTGCAAGCCCGAAGCCGGGCACAATATGACAACAGCCACTTCAAGTGCAGGGCGCAAAATTCGAAAGATATTTTTTAGAAATATTTAACTTTCACACATTAACAAGTCCAATACAGCAAATGAAAGATAAACATCTTGTGAATCCAGCCAACATGTCCGATTTTTAAAATGTTTTACAGCGAAAACACCACGTATATTTATGTTAGCTCACCACCAAATACAAAAAAGGACAGACATTTTTCACAGCACAGGTAGCATGCACAAAGCCAACCTAACTAACCAAGAACCAACCAAACTAACCAAGAAACAACTTCATCAGATGACAGTCTTATAACATGTTATACAATAAATCTATGTTTTGTTCGAAAAATGTGCATATTTGAGGTATAAATCAGTTTTACATTGCAGCTACCATCACAGCTACCGTCAGAAATAGCACCGAAGCAGCCAGAGTAATTACAGACACCAACGTGAAAAACCTAAATACTCATCATAAAACATTTCTGAAAAATACATGGTGTACAGCAAATGAAGGACAGGCATCTTGTGATTCCAGCCAATATTTCCGATTTCTTAAGTGTTTTACAGCGAAAACACAATATAGCATTATATTAGCTTACCACAATAGCCAGAAACACAAGCCATTTACCAGCAGCAAAAGTTAGCGATCGTAACAAACCAGCAAAAGATATATAATTTTTGACTAACCTTGATAAGCTTCATCAGATGACAGTCCTATAACATCAAGTTATACATACACTTATGTTTTGTTCGAAAATGTGCATATTTAGAGCTGAAATCAGTGGTTATACATTGTGCTAACGTAGCATCTTTTTCCCACAACGTCCGGATATTTTTCTGACACTCACATATTCTGACCAAATAACTATTCATAAACATTACTAAAAAATACATGTTGTATAGGAAATGATAGATACACTAGTTCTTAATGCAATCGCCGTGTTAGAATTCTACATGCAGTTTACGTTATGGCGAGAGCGTGCCCAAAATCTGGGCGCAAACTACTAGTTCACATGTTCGACAGATATATGAAATAGCATCATAAAATGGGTCCTACTTTTGATGATCTTCCATCAGAATGTTGTACAAGGGGTCCTTTGTCCAGAACAATCGTTGTTTGGATTTAGAATGTCCTCTTCTCCAGTCAATTAGCACGGAAAGCTAGCAAAGTGGCGCAAAGCTCTCCTTCCTGAACAAACGCAGACAAAGCAACACGCCTAACGTCCCGAAAAAACCTCAATAATCTAATAAAACTATATTGAAAAAACATACTTTACGATGATATTGTCACATGTATCAAATAAAATCAAAGCCGGAGATATTAGTCGTCTATAACGACAGCTTTACAGAAGGCAATACCAGGTCCCTTCTCGGCGTGTTCCAGAAAACAGGAAATTGGGGTCACGTCATGCCAAGAGCTTTTATTCGACCTCAGATCATGTTATACACTCCATTTCTTCTCTCACTGCCTGTTGACATCTAGTGGAAGGCGTATGAAGTGCATGTATACTAATAAATATCAAGCACATTTATAGGCAGGCCCTAGAACAGAGCATCGATTTCAGATTTTCCACTTCCTRTCAGGAAGTTTGCTGCAAAATGAGTTCTGTTTTACTCACAGATATAATTCAAACGGTTTTAGAAACTAGAGAGTGWTTTCTWTCCAATAGTAATAATAATATGCATATTGTACGAGCAATAATTGAGTACGAGGCCGTTTGAAATGGGCACCTTTTATCCAGGCTACTCAATACTGCCCCATGCAGCCCAAAGAGGTTTTAAAGGCAATGTTCCAGCGTTACAGTGGGATTGACATTTAAAGGGCAATGTTCAGTGTTACAGTGGGATTGAAATTTAATGGCAATGTTCCAGTGTTACAGTGGGATTGAAATTTTAAAGGCAATGTTCAGTGTTACAGTGGGATTGAATGTAATGGCAATGTTCCCGCGTTACAGTGGGATTGACATTTAAAAGGCAATGTTCCAGCGTTACAGTGGGATTGAAATTTAATGGCAATGTTCCAGCGTTACAGGGGATTGAATTTTAATGGCAATGTTCCAGCGTTACAGTGGGATTGAAATTAAAAGGCAATGTTCCAGCGTTTACAGTGGGATTGACATTTAAGGCAATGTTCCAGCGTTACAGTGGGATTGAAATTTAAAGGCAATGTTCCAGCGTTACAGTGGGATGTTTAAAGGCATGTTCAGCGTTACAGTGGATTGACATTTAAAGGCAATGTTCCAGCGTTACAGTGGGATTGAAATTTAAAGGCAATGTTCGCGTTACAGTGGGATTGAAATTAAAGGCAATGTTCCAGCGTTACAGTGGGATTGATTTAAAGAGCAATGTTCCAGCGTTACAGTGGGATTGAAATTTAAGGCAATGTTCCAGCGTTACAGTGGGATTGAAATTTAAGGAATGTTAGCGCGTTACAGTGGGATTGAAATTTAAAGGCAATGTTCCAGCGTTACAGTGGGATTGAAATTAAAGGCAATGTTCCAGCGTTGGTGGGATTGAAATTTAAAGGCAATGTTCCAGCCGTTACAGTGGGATTGAAATTTAAAGGCAATGTTCCAGCGTTAAGTGGGATTGAATTTAAAGGCAATGTTCCAGCGTTACAGTGGGATTGAAATTTAAAGGCAATGTTCCAGTGTTACAGTGGATTGAATTTAAGGCCATGTTCCACGCGTGTTACAGTGGGATTGAATTTAAGGCAATGTTCCAGCGTTACAGTGGGATTGAAATTTAAAGGCAATGTTTCCAGTGTGGGATTGACATTTAAAGGCAATGTTCCAGCGTTACAGTGGGATTGAAATTAAAGGCAATGTTCCAGTTACATGGTGATTGAAATTTAAGGCAATGTTCCAGGTTACAGTGGGATTGAAATTTAAAGGCAATGTTCCAGTGTTACAGTGGGATTGAAATTAAAGGCAATGTTCCAGCGTTACAGTGGGATTGACATTTAAAGGCAATGTTCAGCGTTACGTGGGTTGAAATTTAAAGGCAATGTTCCAGGTTACAGTGGGATTGAAATTTAATGGCAATGTTCCAGCTTTAGGATTGATTTAAAGGCAATGTTCCACGTTCAGTGGATGAAATTTAAAGGCAATGTTCCAGTGTTACAGTGGATTGAAATTTAAAGGCAATGTTTCAGTTACAGTGGGATTGAAATTTAAAGGAATGTTCCAGTGTTACAGTGGGATTGAAATTTAAAGGCAATGTTCCAGCGTTACAGTGGGATTGAAATTTAAAGGCAATGTTCCAGTGTTACAGTGGGATTGAAATTTAAAGCAATGTTCCAGTGTTACAGTGGGATTGAATTTAAAGGCAATGTTCCAGTGTACAGTGGATTAAATTTAAAGGCAATGTTCCAGTGTTAGCGGAAACTGCTATCTCGGCTCAATCAGAAATTACCGTTGTACGAGATCTTCAGTTTCTTGTCAACAAGAATAGACTAACGAGTTCAGAAGAAGCGTCTTGTTTCTGGCCATTTTGAGCCTGTAATCGAACCCACAAAGGCTGATGCTCCAGATCTAAATATAGTCTAAAGAAGGCGAGTTTTATTACTTCTTTAATCAGAACAACAGTTTTCAGCTGTGCTAACATAATTGCAAAAGGGTTTTCTAATGATCAATTAGCCTTTTAAAATTATTCACTTGGATTAGCTAACACAACGTGCCATTGGAACACAGGGGTGATGGATGCTGATAATAGGCCTCTGTACGCCTATGTAGATATTCCATGTAGCCGTTTCCAGCTACAATAGTCATTTACAACATTAACAATGTTTACAATGTATTTCTGATCAATTTCATGTTATTTTAATGGACAAAAATGTACTTTTCTTTCAAAAACAAGGACAGTTTTAAGTGACCCCAAACTTTTGAAAGGTAGTATATGTCTTTGTCAGAGCAATCTCATTGCTCTGATAATATTTCAAGCATGGAAATCCACAGCCTTGTTTCATCTCCTCTATCCATTCAGTCAGGTGCTGCCTGCTGACGTTTGATCTGATGTTTATTTGCAGTGTATTGGTGGGATAAAGTATCAAACACGTTTACTGCCTTCAGTTGGCCGTTGTAAACTTTACTGCCCCTCATTCACAGTTGCTGTGGTGGAGACAAGGTAACAGAGTGCTGATACTCTGATATACAACCTCTTCTTTACAGTCTCATTTGATTAGATCAAATCACATCCAGATAGATTTAATTCAGTACAGTATAGTTTATATACAGTATTTAACAAACCACCCTCGCATGATGATTAATTAAGCTTGCTGTCTGTCATACTTTAATTTCCAATCATGTCCATAATAACACACAGGAGAAGTTGTCAGATGATGGCCTCTGATAGAGGCTACTGTCATAAACCTGAAGTTTTTATGTTAGGCCTCCTGAGTGGTGCAGCGGTCTAAGGCGCTGCATTGCAGTGCTAGAGGTATCACCACAGACCCGGGTTTGATCCCGGGCGGCGCACAATTGGCCCAGCGTCGTCAGGGGAGGGTTTGGCCGGGGTAGGCTGTCATTGTAAATAAGAATGTGTTTTTAACTGACTTGCCCGGTTAAATAAAGGTTAAAAATAAAAAATGTCATGTTCTCTTTCACTTCCTCTTTACTTTGAGTCACAAACCCAGTCTCCCCCAGACAAAATGTAGGGAATGTAGATTTAGCTGTAATTGGGTTGGTGTGGGGGGACGTTGTTTACACAATCTGTATATCTTATTTGTGCAGCTGATGGCATTGTGTGTGTGTTTGTGTGTCCTCACAAGGATAGTAAAACAAGAACAAATGGTAACATTTTGCCAGTCCCAAACAAGGAAAAATACTGTTAGGTTTAGAGTTAGGGTTACAACTAGGGTTAGGGTTACAATTAGGGTTAGGGGTTAGGTGTTAGTTGTATGGTTAGCATTAGGAGTTAGGGTTAGGTTTAGAGTTTGGGGTTAAGGTAAGGGTTATGGTTAAGGTTAGGGTTAGGTTAAGGGTTAGGTTTAAGGTTAGTGTTGGGTTTAGGGAAAATAGGATTTTGAACGGAAATCAATTGTTTGTCATCCACAAGGATAGCAAAACGTGTGTGTGTGTGTGTGTGTGCATGCGTTCCTGCGTATTATCCAGTGTAAAAGAGGGGATTCAGTTTGTCTGTAAGATTAGCTGTACCCAAGTCTGTGACTTTACAGCAGATTGAGAACTAAGTCGGAGGACACTTACTGTGCCAAATAATGTAGCCATGATGGATTTAACCCATTTACAGATATACACTTTACATAGGGGGCACACGCACTTCACTTTACCCCCCCCCAATCCCCTACCCCATCTCATCTCCATCTTGAGCAGGGGATTGAAGGGATAAGTGAAGACCCCCCTCTGTGAGAAATCTTGTTGATTGGTTTTCAAGAAAATGATGTGTAAGTGGGGACCTGGATTGCCAATCACCCCACCCCTTTCCTGTTCCCTATATGTGATTGGTTGGTCTTTGTTTCCATTGGTTCCAAGAGTTGTTTTGGTTGGTTTTTGGTTGGTGGGCAACATGAGACTTAAGGATGACGAGGGACCCAGTTTAGCTTGAGAAATCACTTCACTGTATATCCTGGGGAAAAAGAGAAGAGGTAAACCAAACAGTCAACCATTTACAGTAACTTGTTACAGGAGATGAGGAGCACATAGATTATGCCATTTAGCAGACGCTTTTAACCAAACCATTGGACCCAACAAAGGTAAAAAATACATGGGAAACATACATTATAGGGGGACAGAGCAAAAAGAGTGGATTGAGAAATGCATCCTCAGAGAGAGAAAGAGAGCTGTAAAAGAAAGAAATATGGTTATTAAAAAGTAAAATAAGCTGTCAGAATCAGCTCTGTCTCTGCTCAGTATAACCAGGTTAACAAGGAGCAGCACAGAATGCTCTGGCGGAGCCTCCATAAATCACACAGTGGGCATCTCCAGACAGAGCAGAGCACTGTATCCATCCCATCCGTCAGTCAGATGCCCAGCCCCAGCCTGGCCCCAGCCGCAGGCACACATCCCAGGGTCCCCTCCAAGCCAGCCCAGACAACACCTGTCACCTCCCTGCCTCTCCGCCTCCCTGGCTTGAAGCCTCCGCACCTTCCTGTTCCGACGTGAACATCCAATATCTAGTCAGACAGCATTTAGCACCATCAGCTAGCACCCTGCATCCAGACAGATTCCAGACAGAGCCCATTTCAGAGAGAGCTGACAGCATGTCACTGTCATTTCTCTGAACCAAAAGAGAGGAGAAGGAGAGGTAGGGGACAGGATGAGGGAGAGGAAGGAGGGAGGAGAAGGAGAGGATTGGGATGGAGAGGCGGAATAAAGAATCGAAAGAGGAGGGGAGGATGTGGAAGGGTGTGAAGGAGCCTTCAGAAGACAGGCAATCACTAGAGCAGACAATCTCAAATGAAGTAAACCTTTGACCCTTTCTTTGTATGTGCTTTCACAAAACAAGATTATCCTTTTCCTTGGCTATGTCATGCATGACTGTGCTATGTACCCCAAGACAGTGTTGGTGAGCTATGTTGATTGGTGTTTAGTTGTTTTTGTGGGTGTCTATGGATTTATTATTGCTTAAGGCAAGTGGTCAGTGGTCCCGTGTGGCTCAGTTGGTAGAGCATGGCGCTTGCAACGCCAGGGTTGTGGGTTCATTCCCCACGGGGGGACCAGGATGAATATGTATGAACTTTCCAATTTGTAAGTCGCTCTGGATAAGAGCGTCTGCTAAATGACTTAAATGTAAATGTAAGGCTGTATGCCATCTTTGCCTAATGAAAACAATACTATTCTAACTGATGAATCACTGTAATGTTTGTCCATATACGGCATCCTGGTCTCATTGACTAAACGTAACATAGTAAACATACATCTGGGACACTCAAATTAGTGTGATATGTTAGGTTTGATATGGTTACATAAGACCGTTGGTTACTTTTAGCTAACCCTTTTAGCTAACCCTTCCCCAAACACTAACCCTAAACTTAACCCTTTTACCTAACTCCTAAACTTAACCCTAATCCCTAACCTAGCTAACTTTAATTAGAAAGCTTGCTCAGAAAACCAGGTGTTTTAAACGGCGTATGCTTACTTCGATTTTGACTACACACTGATTAAGATAAGCAGAGTGAAGTGTTTACATGACTATTGGCATACTCAGCCTGTGCCATAATCAGTTTAATATCGAATTATTAGTATGGATGTAAACATATTCACTGCTTTGTGTAGCATGGACATTCACAACATCTTGTACGTTTTATAAATGTGTAACATAATACGAATTGTAATTCGTTAAATACCATACGAAATGGGTGATGGACATCCACAAATGAATACATACCTTACAAAATGTAACCCATCATAATAAATGGAGTGTACCGGATTTACATACAGAATAATACGAAATGTTCTGAGAATCAGTTTATACAGCTGAGACCAAGTTGTATATGGTCACACAAAGAGTCTATCTAGTACAGGGGTGGGAAATTCCAGTCCTCGAGGGCCTGATTGTTGTCACAGTTTTTCCCCAGCCCCAGCTAACACACCTGACTCCAATAATCACCGAATCATGATCTTCAGTTTAGGATGCAATTTGATTAATCAGCTGTGTTTGCTAGGGATGGAGAAAAAGTGGGCCACCAATCAGGCCCTCGAGGACTGAAGTTGCCCACCCATGATTTAGTATATAAAGGAGAATGGCTCCAGTCATTACCACAAGCCCGTTCTCCCCAATTAAGGTACCACCAACCTCCAGTGATTCACCCCCCACAGAGTCTACCACATGTACTTCCCTGACTATAAATCCTACCCAGCTGTCTAATCACAGATTACGGTAACATGCACACAATAATATGATCATTGTGGATAATCAGATTAATATAAGAGTTTGTTTAAAAAGTTGATATGCTTTGTAAGAATAATGATTTCCCTAATAATCCTGTTTCCAGGGACACATTTAATACCAGGCTACTTACTAAATAAATGCAGAAAATCGGCAATCAAAATAAACATTCTACCGCAGTGGCCATGTTATTTTTGTGAGGACTATTTGATTCTGAGTTCAGACATATGAAGTTTGTATGTGAAAACTATTTCTAAGATGGATACTTTCAGCTACAGGTGCTAGCACATATCCAGATCAAATACGCCGCTGGAAGGCAGACTAAGCTGTTTACATGTCCTAATAATAGTTTGAATGCTGCTCAGAAAACCAGGTGTTTTAATCGGCGAATGCTTACTTCAATTTTGACATTACGCCAATTAAGATAAGCAGAGTAAAGTGTTTACATACTCGGCCTACTGCCATAATCAGTTTAATATCAACTGATTCGTGGGCATGTAAACATACTCACTGCTTTGTGTACCATGGAAAATGCTTCCTGCTGTTTCGCGTATGAAAACAAAATCAAACACTAAACAGTTATCAAACAACATAAAAAAAAACAACAACAAACAAACAAAAAACAAAATAATATTTCTATATAAATCCCAAACTTTCTCCCCGTTGTTCCTCTAGACTAGCAGGGAGTTGATATAGTCAGGCAATTTGTAGCCCTCCTCCCAGAGGATTATGGGTCCTAATCCGCCAGCTGCAAGCCCATGCATTACCTTATCGTCTTTATCAATAACATTAGAGCATCGCCAAGGCAACACACTGTGCTCCACACCCAGGGTTAGGGATGGCTGAAAGCCAATCGGCTGCTCGGCAGTTAGACAATAATTGCCCCACCTCGCATACAAAGAGCCTGGCACAAGGGCAGAGGGGGAGGGAGGGAGGGAGGGTGAGGAGGTGAGCCCACAACAACAACACCCCACACACCCATAGCAGGAGATTGGATACTTCTTTACTTCTCTGTAGCACAGAACCCAGTCAAAAATACACCTATTTATCACTGACTTTTAAGAGCATCTAAGGCCAACAGAAAAACATCCCTATACTCAGAGAGAGAGAGAGAGGGAGAGGAGGGAGATAGAGAGCGATATTTGTGTACTTTGTAGATTGTCATAGTAGTTTGGTGATGAATAAGCTGGAGAAGTGGGTGTTTTCTTTACTGTTGGATGTTGTGCTGAAGAGGTTTGGGAAAGTTTTGGTTACTGTCTATGGGTGCACTAGTTCCTGTCCAAGGAACCTGAACTTAATGGGAACGCTTTGGTTGCTGTCCATGGTGCTGAATGTGTTGGCGTTGTATCCATTGCTGTCCTTTATGTTTACTATTGGGTACAGGATATGATGCTGTCTATGATGTTCAACTGATTAGGAATGTTTATGTTGCTGTCCACGGTGCTGAAATAGTTCATGTGTCAGCTGAGGTACTGAATGTCTTGGTAGAAAGAGTGCTGAATTAATAGCTGCAGTATTGAGTACTGGGTGTTTTCAATGGAACTGTACAGGCATACGTAGTTAGTCTTGCTGAATATTTTGACAGGTACAGTATGTCTTGCACAGCATGAACCACTCTTTCACACATCATGGTTTGTGCTGAATGGCTGAGCAGCAGGGGTCAAGAGCGCTCTTTTTCTGGTATAAAAAAAGGCAGTTCCTTAGTGGGGGTTCAAGTAGGCTGTCACATTAGTCTCACACAATAACTGTTATCTGTTTGATTGACAAACGTGATAGACGTACAGGTACAGTTTGAGTGACATTAATTGCTGCTGGTGGCAAAGCAGTCGGTTGTAAAAATGCAATATTCGGACAAAAAAAACCAACAACAATCTCTTCTCGGGTCACACAACTTCGTTTCAAAAACAAATTGCTCACACTAAGTTTTGAAAAGAGAATAAAATGCTTCTACTGACATTCAGCTTGTCTGTTATATCAGAAACTCAGTCTCTAACAGATGTACAGAAAGAGGATCACACATATTTAAATCAATGGCTGTCTCTCACTCAAAAGTTTCAAGATTCAAAATGCAGAACAGTGCATATGTTAATGACAATGGAATGACTGAGCATTCATGAATACATAATAATGAATTATATAATGAATTTATAAATCAACATTTCCATATGTTAAACATTTCCATATAGTTAAGTATGTACGTTGTGACACACATAGTGTCCCCATGCAGCTACCATGATGCATATACACTTTAATCTCTCTTTCTCAGAGGCGGTGAGATGGTAACCATGCATGCAGATGAATAAATTAGGTGTTTCTATCAATGTAAGGAACAGTGCCATAAATTGATTTACCGCCTTTGTCACGTCCGTGATGCATTGCCTACAAGGTTCTGCTTATAACATTGATGAAATTGGTTCTAAGAAATGGGCATTTAATTTATGACTCTATAACAACGGTCCTCTATTCATATTGTCTCTATGTGCTTCAATTAAATGATTAGGACAGATAAAGCATGAATGCTGTTGTATAAACTGTTACGACTGGAGCACAAATATAGTGTGACAATAATAATACCACTCTCAGCTGCCCTCTGTATATTAAGACAACAATCATTCTCCAGACTGCCTTGATGGTCAACTGATTGTATGATTAACATTGTGTACTTTCAAATTGGCTGCATGGCACAGTAATATCAGGTTGATGATTAGGCATTACATGCTTCTATTGCCAAGAGCCAATCATGGACACGCGTAGTCTATTCCTGATTTAATAGTGGAAAATAAACGAGATGATGCAAAAGAACCAATGTTTCCAAATCTGCTAGTCTGAAGAAGAGGACAATGGCAGGGGTCCTATCAGCTGAAACCATAGAATTAGAATGAGTCAGAGGTTCCAAGTCGGTTTGATTCTTTATATTTCTACTGCTGAAACTGTTATTAGGAGTCTGTATCAAGTTTGAAGTTTTAATGCCACGTGCAGAAGTACAGTGAAATACTTTTCTAGCAAGCTCAAAGCAGAACAATGCAGTAATCAATATCAATGTAGCACTAAAAATAACATAATGTAGAACAAAAACACACAATAAAAAAAAAATTGAAATAAGAAGAACACGAGGAAGTAAGGAGCTATATACAGGGTCAATTCCAATACCATATTTATGTTGTGGAGGGATACTGAAGTGATAGAGGTAGATATGCATAGGCGTGAGGTGACTAGGCATCAAGATATATGATGGACAGAGTAGCAGAAGTTTATATGATGCTTGTACGTGAGTGTGTGTGCGTGGGTGTAGATTCAGTATAAATATGTCTGCATGTTATGTATGTGTTGGAGTGTCAGTGTGCGTGAGTGTGTAAAGTCCTGTGAGTGTGCATAGAGACAGTGCAGAAATACAAATAAAAACAATGGTCAACTCAGATAGTCAATGTAGCCATTTTGTTAGCTGTTTAGCAGTCGTATGGCTTGGGGATAGAAGTTGTTTGAGAGTCTATAGCTTGGGTGGCTGGAGTCTTGAACTATTTTCCAGGCCTTCCTTTCATACTGCCTTATATAGAGGTCCAGGATGGCAGGGAGCTTGGCCTTAGTGATGTATTGGCCTGTCCGCACCACCCACTGTAGTGCCATGTGATTTGCCATTCCAAGCAGTGACGCAGCCAGTCAAGATGCTCTCAATGGTGCAGCTGTAGAACTTTGAGGGCACATGCCAAACCTTTTCAATGTCCTGTGAGGAAAGAGGCACTGTCGCTGTGCGAGTGTGAGTGGGCCATTTTAAGTCCTTAGTGATGTGGACACCAAGGAACTTGAAGCTCTCGAACCGCTCCACTGCAGCCCTGTCGATATGGATGGGGGCGTGCACACCCTCCCCATTTCCTGTAGTCCACAATCAGCACCTTAGTCTTATTGATGTTGAGGGAGAGGTTGTTTTACCCAGCACCACACTGCCAGGTCACTGACATCCTCCCTCTAGGCTGTCTCATCATCGTCGTTGATCAGGCCTACCACCGTTGTGTCGTCAGCGAACTTGATGATGGTGTTGGAGTCTTGCTTGGCCATGCATTCATGGGTGAGTACAGGAGGGGACTAAGCACACACCCCTGTGGGGGCCCCGTGTTGAGAGTCAGCTTGGTGGAGGTGATGTTGCCTACCTTCACCACCTGGGGGCGGCACGTCAGGAAGTCCAAGATCCAGTTGCAGAGGGAGGTGTTCAGTCCCAGGGTCCTACGCTTTGTGACGAGCTTGGATGGGACAATGCGGTTGAACGCTGAGTGTTGTCAATTAACAGCATTCTCACGTAGGTATTCCTCTTATCTAGGTGGGTGAGGGCAGTGTGGAGCGCAATTGAGATTGCATCGTCTATGGAGCTGTTGGGGCGGTATGCAAATTGGAGTGGGTCTAGGGTGTCTGGGATGATGGAGTTGATGTGTGCCATAACCAGCCTTTCAAAGCACTTCATGATTACGGATGTGAGTGCTACAGTGTGGTAGTCATTGTGGCATGAAGCCTTAGAGTTCTTGGGAACAGGAATGATGGTAGTCATCATAAGAAATATGGGGATTACAGACCGGGACAAGGAGTTGATGAAAGGTGATGGATGATGGAGACAGGATATACAGTATGTATGAACTCAGTTTATACTCCAACCTTCAAGAAAATGAGAGTAGAACAGGCTTTGAGAGTGGAGAGGAAGAGGAAGGGTGGAGAGGTGGGGAGGAGGGAGAGGAAATTAGGTGTGAGAGGTAGAGATGAGGACAGGAAGAGAGAGGAGGTGTAAAGGAGGAGAGGAGATTGGATAGGTAGAAATGAGGACAGAAAGAGAGCGGAGAGGAGAGATGGAGGGTATCTCAGTCTCCAGCTGCTAGCTGCCTGCTCAGGAGATGCTGCCTGGAACGTGAAGGTAGGATGGACCCACTGCCTGGGGAGATATTACACACATACAAACACACATACACTTTGTGTCCCCATATGAATTATAGCGATGCGCTGTTTCACAGGCTTTGGGAAACAACAAAGAGGACTTTAAAGCCTTTTTGAAAGATGAGAGGGGAAGAAGAGGAGTAGGAGAGAGAACTACAAAGGATCTGGTGGGTTGGGAAAAGAGGGAAAAACAAATGGCTGCTCCGTCATGATTCGTATGTAGGCAGAAAAAAGGAGAGATCTACTGTAAAACCTGATTTTCTCTCCAATGGTGTGGGCGAAGTATGTAAATGTTGCTGCAGTACATTTTAAATACAAACAGTAAAACTTGATTTGGAGGAACATGTACTGTAATGTACCAGCATATAGATTGAGCTAATATGCCATTAGCTTCTACACTGTAGATGAGTAGATTAGATTATTTGCAATCTGAAAGGGATGATTTAATTGCCAAGAGAGAGGAGGAATCCACAGGGTTTTTATGATAACCATTTCAGCATCCAATAGAGATACTGTATCTATAGACACTTAAAGGTTGAGCACTCACATTAATCATTGTAGTAATCATTGTTGTACTCCTTGTGGTAATCCTTTTGTTGATCCTTGTAGTAATCATTGTGGTGATCCTTGCGGAGATCCTTGTGGTAATCCTTGTGGTGATCCTTGTGATGATCCGTGTGGTAATCCTTTTGGTGGTCCTTGTGGTGATCCTTGAGGTGATCCTTGAGGTGAACCTTGTGGTGATCCTTGTGGTAGTCCTTTTGGTGAGCATTGTGATAATCCTTGTGGCGCATGCCTAACACTTATTGCACTGTAGATATTTACACTGCTTTCAGAAACTATTCACACCCCTTTACTTTTCCACATTTTGTTGTGTTACAGCCTGATTTGTAAAATTGATTACATTGAGATTTTGCGTCACTGGCCTATACACAATACCCCATAATGTCAAAGTGGAATTGATTAAATTTGACAAATTATGTAACGTTCT
Organism: Salvelinus sp. IW2-2015; assembly: GCF_002910315.2. Taxonomy (NCBI): domain Eukaryota; kingdom Metazoa; phylum Chordata; class Actinopteri; order Salmoniformes; family Salmonidae; genus Salvelinus; species Salvelinus sp. IW2-2015. Next base: position 29,953,441 of record NC_036842.1, read on the forward strand.
TCGTCGGGCGAAAGAGAGGAGGACCAAAATGCAGCGTGATAATTATTCATTTTAATAGAATACTTGAACAAGAACCAAAACAATAAACCGACAAACAAACAAAGACGAAACAGTCCCGTAACGTAAACACAGGAACACAGTAACAGGAACAATCACCCACAACAATACAAATACAATATACAACACAAAACAGGCTACCTAAATTGGGTTCCAATCAGAGACAACGACTAACACCTGCCTCTGATTGAGAACCATATCAGGCCAAACACATAGAAACAGACAAACTAGACATACAACATAGAATGCCCACTCAGATCACACCCTGACCAAACAAAACATAAAACATACAAAGCAAACTATGGTCAGGGCGTGACAAATTAATGAAAAATTAAAAGCTGAAATGTTTTGAGTCAGTTAGTATTCAACCCTTTTGTTATGGTAGGCATAAATAAGTTCACGAGTAAAAATATGCTTAACAAGTCACATAATAAGCTGCATGGACTCTGCATGGTTTAACATGATTTTTGAATTACTACTCATATGTATCCCACACATTCATTTATTTGTAAGGTCCCTCAGTCAAGCACTGCATTTCAAACACTATTGAATATCCCTTTGAGCATGGTGAAGTTACTAATTAAACTTTGGATGGTGTATCAATACACCCAGTTACTACAAAGATACAGGCATCCTTCCTAACTTAGTTGCCGGAGAGGAAGAAAACCGCTCAGGGATTTCACCATGAGGCCAATGGTGACATTAAAACAGTTAAAGAGTTTAATGGCTGTGATAGGAGAAAACTGAGGAGGGATCAACAACATTATAGTTACTCCACAATACTATCCTAATGGACAGAGTGAAAGAAAGAAGCCTGTACAGAATACATGCATCCTGTTTGCAACTAGGCACTAAAGTAATACGTTAAAAAATGTGGCAAAGAAATGCACTTTTTGTCATGAATACAAAGTGTTATGTTTGGGGCAAATCCAATACAACACATTCCTGAGTACCACTCTCCATATTTTCAAGCATAGTGGTCGCTGCATCATGTTATGTGTATACTTGTGACCATTAAGGACTGGGGAGTTTTTTAGGATAAAAAATAAATGGAATGGAGCTAAGCACAGGTACAATCCTAGAGGAGAACCTGGTTCAGTCTGCTTTACACCAGACACTGGGAGATGAATTCGCCATTCAGCAGGACAATAACTAAAACACAAGGCCAAGATACACTGGAGTTGCTTACCAAGACGACATTGAATGTTCATGAGCGACCTAGTTACAGGTTTGACATAAAATGGCTTGAAAATCTATGACAAGGCTTGGAAATGGCTATCTAGCAATGATCAACAATAAACTTGACCGAGCTTGAAGACTTTTTAAAAGAATAATGTGCAAATATTGTATTATCCAGGTGTGCAAAGCTCCCAGAGACTTGCCCAGAAAGACTGTAATCGCTGCCAAATGTGATTCTAACATGCATTTAGTTAGGGGTGTGAATTATTTTGTAAATAGGATATTTCTGTATTTCAATTTCAATAAATCTGCAAAAATGTCTAAAAACCTCTTTTCACTTTGTCATTGTGGCGTATTGTGTGTAGATAGGTCAGACACAACAACATGTGGAATACGTCAAGGGTTATGCATTCTTTCTGAAGGAACTGATTCTGATTGAAATGGATATTCATTCGGTGTAAATACATATAGATTGCATTTGGATTACTGTTACACTGCTATTTGGGTTGTTAATTAGATTCATTCCGACATTTCTTTCAATCTTTAAATAATTTTTCTACCTCATTGAAATTTTTCTCCATTCTTATGAGCAAGTAACATAAGCATTTTGCTGCACCCGCTATAACATCTGCTAAACTGTGTACGTGACAAATACACTTTGATTTGCTGATTCTCATGGATCCACTGAAAAAGTGTCTGACACTGGAAATAAACTCTTATATAAAAATGTTACTTGTCATAAAAATGATCAGAAAAACGTCCTGTACCACATCCTCTTATTCACGATTAAGAACCACGACACCATTTCAAAATTATATAAAAAATAGCACCACATATTGGAAATCATTGGGGCTACTTTGACCACGTCTTCACATGTCATTTGACCTCTGAACCTTAAAGCTGACATCTGAACCTCATTTAGAAATAGAGCCGTGAAACGTTACCTCGATCAGATTAATTGATCTTTATAAATCAACGCACATAACTGACCCTGTAGTGGCAGCACGTCTGAGATATATTTGAGAGACGCTCTGGAGCCCTGCCCAGACGTCTCAGTCCTTGAGACAGACCTGAGGGAACTTACTGAGGTGGCTGATGAAGTCCCTGTGAGAAATAAACTATTTCTGTACAGCTTTGTAAATACTCAAGGAGTATTTGAATTATTATTCAGGATTTTGCCATTCATAATTGATAAATATGATTTTAGACAACGTTAGATAAATATTTAGCCCTGATGTTATTTCTTCGCCTTTCTTTGAGTGTCCTTAACTCACTTGGCTCTGTGTTAACTTCGAGCATTTTCATAAGCATCTTTTGATTAACAACCCAAAGTCACAACATAAGTGACTGTAACGATCGTCTAATTCCTCCTCCTCAGAACACGCACCTGAAGGCTAGTGCGGGGAGAAGGAACAGGGCATACTGGACCCTGGAGACGCACATTAGGCCTAGTGCGTGGTGCCGGAACTGGTGGTACCGGGCTGGGGACACGCATCTCAGGGCTAGTGCGGGGAGCAGCAACAGGATGCACAGGACTCTGGAGACGCACAGGAGGCTTGGTGCGTGGTGTAGGCACTGGTGGTAATAGGCTGGAGACACGCACCACAGGGCTAGTGCGTGGAGGAGGAACAGGGCTCTGGAGACGCACAGGAAGCCTGGTGCGTGGTTTAGGCACTGGTGGTACTGGGCTGGGGCGGGGAGGTGGCGCCGGAAATACCGGACCGTGCAGGCGTACTGGCTCCCTTGAGCACTGAGCCTGCCCAACCTTACCTGGTTGTATGCTCCCCTTACCCCGACCAGTGCGGGGAGGTGGAATAACCCGCACTGGGCTGTGTTGGCGAACCGGGGACACCATGCGTAAGGCTGGTGCCATGTATGCCGGCCCGAGGAGACGCACTGGAGACCAGACGCGTTGAGCCGGCTTCATGACACCTGGCTCAATGCCCAATCTAGCCCTGCCAGTGCGGGGAGGTGGAATAACCCACACCGGGCTAAGCACACGTACAGGAGACACCGTGCGCTCTACCGCATAACACGGTGTCTGCCCGTACTCTCGCTCTCCACGGTAAGATCGGGAAGTTGGCGCAGGTCTCCTACCTGACTTCGCCAACACTACCCTTTAGGCCCGCCCCCCCCCCCCCCCCCCCCCCCCCCCCCCAAGACATTTTTTGGGCTTGACTTACAGGCTTCCTACCGCGTCGTCGTGCTGCCTCCATTCGCTGGTATCCCTCCTCACACTGCGCCAGAGAATCCCAGGCGGGCTCCGGCCTTCTCCCTGGGTCGATCGCCCACCTGTCGATCTCCTCCCACGTAGTGTAGCCCAGATCCTGCTCCCATTGCCATAAATCCTGTGTAGGTGGGTCCTGTTGCTGTTTCACACGCTGCTTGGTCCTTTTGTGGTGGGTGATTCTGTAACGATTGTCTAATTCCTCCTCCTCAGATGAGGAGGAGGAGTAAGGGTCGGACCAAAATGCAGCGTTGAATGTTGACATAATGATATTTATTAAAGTAAAGACGAAACACGAAAACACTTTAACAAACTACAAAACAAATAAACGATGTAGACAGACCTGGACTTGAGAACTTACAATATACGAAGAACGCACGAACAGGAACAGACTACATACACGAACGACAAACAAAATAGTCCCGGCTGGTAGACATACAGACACGGAAGACAATCACCCACAAACAAACAGTGAGAACAGCCTACCTTAATATGGTTCTCAATCAGAGGAAACGTCAAACACCTGCCTCTAATTGAGAACCATATCAGGCAACACATTTAACCCAACATAGAAACACATAACATAGAATGCCCACCCCAACTCACGCCCTGACCAACTAACATACAAAAACAAGGAAAACAGGTCAGGAACGTGACAGTGACAAGTTCAATCCCTTTTGTCTCTACTGTGAGTCATACACAATTCATTTTCCTCTCTTTCTTCTTATTACTTCATATCAACAAATACTCCACAATATCTTTGAGTGCGTTCCATCAGAAGTGATATGAGAAAACAATGAATTGAGTGATGAGAGTATCAGTGAAGAGATGAACAGAGAGATTCCCCAATATACATTATACGAGGACAATATTGATATTTGTTTATCGGTGGTGAAGCATGGGTCTGCTTTCATTACGTATTGTTTGAGCCTGAAAATAATAAACTGACCCCTTCGTGGTCTCAATAAGAAACATAATCCCAAAACAGAACAGCCAGATACTTTGGCATTTTATTACATCAAGCCTTGCCCACTGAGAGAGGGCTGTGTGGTCGGTGTCAAGAAAACGAACAATGAAGCCTTGTGCTCAATGAAGCCTTGTTTACATTCTGTCCTCTAGTGTTGAAGTCATAGTGCTACTGCTTAAGCATAGGAAGAGATCAGGGTTTGTCTAATTTGTTGGTGCATCAATGGCTCTCTGTTCCACAGTGCCCAGGCAGGCGTAGGCAGCAGGTGAGAGCGTAATGTGACCCAAAGGACATCCAGTCAGACTGAGATAACCCATATCCTCTATCTCTATGTGTAGTCTCCCCTCCCACAACACAGCATGGAGGCATCTCCTCTGTCTCTCTCTCTTTCTCTGATGCAGGGGCCAAGGCCACTGGCCTCCCTGATGGCTCCCTATCATGTTCACTTGTCCTGCAACACAGAGCCCTGGCCGTGTCCCTCCCTTAATGTTGGCCCTATTTAAAGACTTGTCAAGCTGCCCGTCTGCCTCTCAGCACAACCACAGCATACTGCTGTCATAGGGAACAAAAGAAGGGACAAAACATTGTTTTAAAAACAAGGAAAGAAAATACACAGTCAAGATTGAACTATAACACAGTTTTAGGCTGGAAAGTGACACTATTTGTGGAAATGGAATTTCTCTGAGGCAGTGAAATACTGTGGGGGTTTACAACTTAGCAGCAAGGTTAAAACTCACATTGCAAAAAGCAAGGTCATTTATTGTTCTCCTTGAAAGGTAGTACTGTAAGTGGATGGCTCTCCTTTCCTTTTATAATCCCCAACTTCTTTCAGCCAGCATGGAATTTGCATCATCACTGACTGTGGTATCTGATTGGCTGACTGAGACAGAGGCCAGTGAACTGGGACTGCAGCCCACTTTGCCAGGGTGCAATGAGGCGCTGAATCTAACCCAATAACGTCTTAATTCCAGCACAAACCTCCTAATTACTACTTCCGTAAGCAGTTTCAAAGCAACGTCTTTATGATGACACTGCAGAGGAGACAAATGACTGGTGGTACCGCACTTACCCCTGTTGTGTACACTGGGTGCATCCCAAAACGACACCCTATTACCTATATAGAGCATTACCGAGCCCTATGGGTCCTCGTCAAAAGTAGTGCACTATTAAAGGAATGGGACGAAGTGAAGTTGTCTCTTTATTATTCATAGCAAATAATCTGAGAAACTTCAGAGAATAGTAAAGAACACTCTTTCAGCTGCACGATTGGGATTATGGCAACATTGAGTGAGTGGAGATGGAAATGGAGAGGTATTAAATAGCGGGTAAAGAGAGTGGTAGAGAGAGAGAGGGGGAGGGGAGGGGAGAGAAAGAGAGAGGGTGGTAGAGAGAGAGAGGGAGGGGAGGGGAGAGAAAGATAGAGAGTGGTAGAGAGAGAGAGAGGGAGGGGAGGGGAGAGAAAGAGAGAGAGTGGTAGAGAGAGAGAGGGAGGGGAGGGGAGGGGAGGGGAGAGAAAGAGAGAGAGTGGTAGAGAGAGAAAGAGGGAGGGGAGGGGAGAGAAAGAGAGAGAGTGGTAGAGAGAGAGAGGGGGAGGGGAGGGGAGAGAAAGAGAGAGAAAGAGAGAGAAAGAGAGAGAGTGAGAGAGTGAGAGAGAGATTTTATTTATTTAAAAATACCTTTATTGGCCCAAATAGTTACATCATTAAAACACTAACTTTATTTAATTTTAACAGCCTAGAAAGTTAGAAACAAGCGCCCGTTCTTGTCCACTGTACATGGAACTCACACCCACACATAGATGGCCCACACCCCTACAAAGTCCCCCAGACGGTTCACCAGCCTCCCATATACATGCTCCAATGTCAGTCAAGCCGCATCAGCCCTGGGAGCACAGCTCTGGGGTCCTTACACCCCACCCCCTGCATCTCATGTTTCCTGGTATTCCACACTGCCATTTTTGCCTGACCCAACTGGTAATTCCCTAGGCAGTCCCTTCACCTGTTCACTACACTATATCTAGGCCCTCCAACATATAGGTCCAGAGTCAGCCCCAACCCTAGGCCTGTACTCCACCCACCCAAGAGAGAAAACAACCCTACCAGCCTGGAACAAGAAAAAAACAGATGCTTCACTTTCTCCTCCTCCCCACAGAAACAATTCCACAATGATGTATCAAGGAGTGACACGTATCTGTTTGTAGCGATTAGCCTGTGAATAATCCTCCACTGTAGATCAGCAATACGCTTCTCTATGGGAGGCTTATAGAGGGAGCGCCAACATCCTCTCAGAGAAGAGCCTGGGTCCAAACCCCCCGCCCACCTTGTTGCCCTTAGCCCAAGAAGATGGTCTTCCTGAGCCACCTTCACAGCCACCACATACAGAGCCTTTCTTTAACGATAAGATAATTCCCTCACCCTCCTGATATTCCCCGGTAGCGGCAGCAATGGTGAAAGGAGGAAGGTCAGTGTCATTCGTGGTTAGAAAGTTCAGTCTCTGCCTACTCCCCAGCAGCTCTCTGAAAGAGCCCGGTAGAGCAGCACAGACCCCCAATGTCCACCAGCCCTTGCCCCCCCTCATGCAAAAGGAGGTGTAACACTGCTTCGCATGTCAATTGTTGAACAAAATAAATGTACCAGTAACCTCTGCAGTTGCTTGCCAAGACTCGGTGGGGGATCCAACTCCGTCAGCCAGTGCTAGAACACTGAAGAAGTGAAGTTGTTAGCAACCAGGACCCTTCCCCTGAAAGACATCAGAGGTAACAACCACTGCCATTTACACAATTTAGCCTCAATCTTGTCTAGCGACTCCTCCCAGTTTTTCTCTTGGAACTCTGAGGTCCTCAAGAACACCCCTAAGAACATCACCCCAACTATGACTCACTGTAGCCCCCCAGGAAGACTAGGAGATCCTGCTCTGACCCACTGTAGCCCCCCCAGGAAGACTAGAGGAGATCCTGCTCTGACCCACTTCTAGCCCCCAGGAAGACTAGGAGATCCTGCTCTGACCCACTGTAGCCCCCCAGGAAGACTAGGAGATCCTGCTCTGACCCACTGTAGCCCCCAGGAAGACTAGGAGATCCTGCTCTGACCCACTGTAGCCCCCCAGGAAGACTAGGAGATCCTGCTCTGACCCACTACCCCCCAGGAAGACTAGGAGATCCTGCCTCTGACCCACTGTAGCCCCCCAGGAAGACTAGGAGATCCTGCTCTGACCCACTGTACCCCCCCCCCCCACCCCAGGAAAACAGATAGGAGATCCTGCTCTGACCCACTGTAGCCCCCCAGGAAGACTAGGAGATCCTGCTCTGACCCACTGTATCCCCCCAGGAAGACTAGGAGATCCTGCTCTGACCCACTGTAGCCCCCCAGGAAGACTAGGAGATCCTTCTCTGGCCCATCTCCCCATAATCAGACCCTCACTCTTCTCCCAGTTCAGCTTAGCTGATACCACCCCCTCAAACACTAGAACCCTGCTAACCTCTTCTACATCTCCCTCCCCTTTAACAAACACTGTTACATCATTAGCATAAGCCGACAATGAAACAGTCTCCCCACCTACTGCCCCTGGAACTGACAACCCCTGCAGCCTCTCCCTCAGCCTACACAGCTGTGGTTCTGTCTAAACAGTAGAGATGACCCGAGAGTGGACACCCCTGCCGGATCCCTCTCCTTACTGAGACTGACCGGCTCAGCCTGCTCAATCTACTCACAAAACCTCATAATGACAAAGCGAAAACAGGTTTTTAGGAACGCTTGCAAATGTAAATAACTAACAGAAATACCTTATTTACAAAAGTTTTCAGACCCTTTGCTATGAGACTGAAATTGAGACCAGGTGCATCCTATTTCCATTAATCATTCTTGAGATGTTTCTCCAATTTGATTGGAGTCCATCTGTGGTAAATTCAATTGATTGGACATGATTAGGAAAAGCACACACCTATCTATATAAGGTCCTACAGATGAATCATAAAACACGGGACGAGATGTTAAAACTGTCCATTGTGCCAATAGATGGTATGCACTCACATGAGATTTGCCGTGATGTTGACAGAGTGGCATGGGAGGTTTATTTCTTAGACTGGGTTAAGATGTCAATTTTGGGACACATCCTCAGTAGTGTGCCTTYGAATYWGTGGGTGTTTYGGCCTTTAATCACTAAACACCCTCATCAAAGGTGGCCAGCTAAAGGGTGATCAAGCCTTAGCTTGTGTCCCATGCCCAATTAAGATTTCCCACGGGACTATGCAAGGCAGGGGCATCCTCTTCCCTGAGCCAGCCCTACAGCTGACCGCATACCTCATGACAGTGTATGTCAGAGCAAAAACCAAGCCATGAGGTCGAATGACATAGACCTGGGTAAGGGTAACAAAACATTTCTGCAGCATTGAAGGTCCTCAAGAAAACAGTGGCCTCCATCATTCTTAAATGGAAGAAGTTTGGAACCACCAAGACTCTTACTAGAGCTGGCCGCCCGGCCAAACTGAGCAATCTGGGGAGAAAGGCCTTGGTCAGGGAGATGACCAAGAACCTTATGGTCACTCTGACAGAGCTCCAGAGTTCCTCTGTGGAGATAGAATAACTTTCCAGAAGGACAACCATCTCTGCAGCACTCCACCAATCAGGGCATTATGGTAGAGTGGCCAGATGGAAGCCACTCCTCAGTGAAAGGCACATGACAGCCCACTTAGAGTTTGCCAAAAGGCACTTAATGGACTCTCAGACCATGAGAAACAAGATTCTCTGGTCTGATGGAACTGAGACTGAACTCTTTGGCCTGAATGCCAAGCGTCACATCTGGAGGAAACCTGGCACCATCCCTACGGTGAAGCATGGTGGTGGCAGCATCATGCTGTGGGGATGTTTTTCATTAGCAGAGACTGGGAGACAAGTCAGGATCGAGGGAAAGATGAATGGAGCAAAGTACAGAGAGATCCTTGATGAAAACGTGCTCCATTTTTTATTGCTATTTGCCATATGTTATTCAACTGTGCTGGGATGTTTCACAAAAGTTCTGAACCTTTTGTATTCTCATAGTTTCTACAGATTGTAAATTCAAAATAAAATATTTTGCTAAAAGTATTATAATATTAATAATCAACTGACTATTACTTTTCAAATCGCCCAGCAGTATTATTTGCAGAGTTAGCTCCAGTTAAATGTTGCAATTCTTCAACCATTCCTGGACCTGCGACCAAAAAGAAGCTACATATGGACAGTACCAAAACAAGTGATCGAATGATTGTGTCTCTTCGTAGAAACATCTGCAGAGCTGGGATCCACCATATATATAACTTTCTATTGGTTACAAGAATATTGTATTATAATTGAAATAAAAAAATGCTAAGTTCTGAATCCGGTGTTGTTTTAGGTATCAATTCATAAACCATGTGCCATGGAAACGGTACATCAAAAATCTCTTCCCAACTATTTTACAATATATATTCCACAGCTGTCAATTTTTTGGTCTTTAAATTAAACTCGCTTTTTGGTAATGCTGCAATTAGTTGGTTGTAATTTTGGATAGGTCAGATATTTCCATACATTTTTCTTAGCTGCATGTGTGACAATTCCACCAGTCCTATTTATGATATAATTCACAATATTATACTTGTTCACATTTTTTTATGTTTAAAAAAAAAATCAACTAGTATTTTTGAGTTGAACCATAATATTTGTTGTACTATTTGTTCTCTCATTTTCGGTGGATTAAACAAAACATTGCAGCCAACTTTCTATGCCTTGTTTAAAAGATGAATTAATTTTAAAATAACCGAAAGTGAGAGGTTGAAATCTGAATAAAGGGGAAAAAGTCCACTCTTGAACATGGGTTGAGACGATCTCACTAATCTGCTAGAGAACCAGTTTGGATTTAAGTATAACTTTTGTATGACTGAAGCCTTTAGGGAGAGGTCTAATATTTTAATATTTAATCATTTCTGCCCTCTGAATTCAAATTCATGATATATATAGGCCCGTTTAATTTTGTTTGGCTTGCCGTTCCAAATAAAATGTAATATTTTTTGCTCATATAATTTAAAAAAGCAGGTCACCGGGTGTAGGCAAGGCCATAAGCAAATAGGTAAACTGTGATATGACTGAAGAGTTAATCAGGGTGAATTTTCCACAAATAGACAGGTATTTTCCTTTCATGGTAGCAAGATCTCATCCATTTTTGCTAACGTGCTATTAAAATATATTGTAGTGAGATAATTGATTTATTTCGGGATATGAATTCCGAGAATGTCGACATCACCGCCAGACCATTTTATTGGTAAACTACCCGGTAATGAATAGTTCAATTTTACAAATCACAAAAAGACATCAAAATAATTTTGCATCATTGTGCCAGTAAGACCTTGGACAAGATACAACTGACAAGCTATATTCAACAAGCTACACTCAACTGTCACCATGTGATGGTCTGAGAAGCAACTAGGGCAGATCTGGGATCCAAGAACCCTGTATAGATCCCCTTACTGACATAGATCCTATCCAGCCTTGCTGCACTAATCCTCCCCTCCACTATCTTCATCCATGTATAGGTCCTGCCTCCCTGATTTCCAAGAGATGCTACATCTATATTGATGGGATTTTTTGACAGCGTATCAATCTCTTCCTCCATCCTCACCAAGCAGCTCCATGGAATCTGAAGCCCCCCAGGTCCCCCCCCCCCCCACTGCTTCCAACTCCACCCCACCATCAGCCTGCATGTCTGTAATTACACTAGGCACATCTTTCTCCATTGTCTGTGAGACAGGAGTATCAACCTCAGAGTCAGCATTGCCACTACCCTCGGTAACCACTGCCGGGATCTCAGCTCCCCACCACGTCAACCTTGGCTACGTTAACATTAACAGTATGGGTGACAGAATCTTGAAATTCCGAGGTTTGGGGTTGAGTCTGGACCCGGGGTGGAGGCGAGGCTGCCCAGAACCCCCAGGCCCGCTCTCAGATCTGGAGCAAGATGTGACAGAGGATCCATCAGTGCCCCGCTCCCTGTCCGTGCATGCCTGCCACTTATGTACAATCTCCCCACAATCAAAACACTTCAGACTACCTGTGGTCGCATAAACCATGTAGGCGTTCCCCTTCTACCTCACCAGATAAGAAATATATATATTTTTTGTCAGTGAGCTTAAAAACATGAAAACCTAAATTCTACCAGCGACAACATGTTGGTAATAACTCTCTCATTGGCCTGGCGAATTTCTCTCGCAAAAGGACACCATCAGGAATGAACGGTGGCACATTGGATATAGTAACCCTTTTAGCCGGGGAGGAAAGGGGTGTGATTTGCAAAAAAACATAATTTAGAGTAATAACTGTCTCAACCAGCAGCCGGTTAACAAGGCACTCCTCTTTCAGAAGCACAACCACTGCTTTATACATTTGCGAAGCAGTTGAAAGATTTTCATTGCCAACCTGTTCTCCCACAGCGAGGAGAACATTCTCCACCGTCACATTCGGCTCAGGCATACACCTGAAACTGTGGCAGAGAGATAGGGATGGCTTCCCCATGTGAGACACCATCCCCCCTCCCACCAAGAAAATGCCACTCAAGCAACTAACTCACCGACAATGTAGGCTATATAACCACACACAAAAAAACACATAACATAAGTTATTCAGGGAGAAAAATTGAAAGAAATAAAAACCGAAATTAGCTGAAAAAAAGGGACAGCAAATTCTCTCACCACCCACAGCACCCTCACACAACCAAATCCCGAGAGAGAGAGAGCGAGAGCGTAGGTGAAGACTTTAGGGGGAACATAGTAGCCAAATAGTTAGTGCTGAGAGGCTTTCCTTACTTTATTACTGACATTATTCAACAATGAATTGATATTACCCAGACCGTTGAGAGTTATTTTATTTGCTTACACAGTACGCATAGCAATTCAATTACTTCTAATTGGCATTACATAGATGGGCATGTGGTGGATCGCTTAGAACACAAGAGCTGATCTGATTGGTCAAAAGACAAATGAGTGAAAAAAAGATCAGAATTGGGCAGCTTGTATAAGTGCAACTTTAGTAATCTGTTTAAAATTCAGATACCGTTTGGTACTTCTTTAATCTGTTCACTTTCACTTCATTGCCAGATAAATCAATGTTAGTCTACATTAATGGCAATAAATCGATGTTGAATTTTACTTCATGGGTTGGTTATGTAGACTTCCTCTAACCCATTACTTTCTACTACAGATAATAATACGATTAGGCTATATCTTCACATTAAAAACCAAAGTCTGTTATATTTCCTGACATTCAAATTAATTTAATACCCCTCGATCTTCAAGAATAGGACGTGGAAATATGAAAATATAGATTAGCCAAAATCCTTGGTCAAACCAAGGATCATTTAGTTATTTGGTGTTAAATCTTAGGACCCCTTTAGGTTAAAAAAAATATTCATAAAGACAATTATTTAATGAAACATTGAATTTGGCCTTACTGCTATTAGCCGGACCTGTTCGGATGCTACAGACAGAAGTTGGCAGAATGGCGGTACCAAATTCAGATGAGTCCCCTGACGATGTGGGAGTGGTAGACCACCATCGTGTTCGTGATAGTCTCATCTTTCCATTGAGTGGTGATATTAGTTTGTAGACCAAACCGTTCGAACACTACAGAAGTTTTTGTGATATGACCGATTTTCGGGATGGTCTGACAAACACCTCTGTAGCTCGGCCACCTTCTGCTTCTATCACATTTGATTAAGTAATTCGATTTCTGTGGGGGCGCAGTCATTGACTTTAGGGGGTAATTAGCCTAATCTGTTGTTTATGATTTTGTGGTCATGGAGGACTGATTGGGCTCATTGCTTCGAGTTGAAATATACATTTTGCTCTCTTGGAATGGCATGCTTTAAGGAACAAGTTTGGCATTCCGTGTGATGTATGGATGATGAAATTTGCATTTATCTCTTTAAATAAAATGTCATATTGAGCATTAAAGTTGTTAAGACCTTTATTTCCCATCAGTACAAAACATTGTTTCGATACTTTTCAGACAACAATGCTGTTCAGAAGCATTTGTTGCATCAAACGTTCTGTTGCTACTGTTCCAATCACATATTTGCAATGGTATGCTGCAGGTACAACTCAACAATGATCACAAATATCAAATCAAATCTAATCATATTTTATTTGTCACATACACATGGTTAGCAGATGTTAATGCGAGTGTAGCGAAATTCTTGTGCTTCTAGTTCCGACAATGCAGTAATAACCAACGAGTAATCTAACCTAACAATTCCACAACTACTACCTTATACACACAAGTGTAAAGGGATAAAGAATATGTACATAAAGATATATGAATGAGTGATGGTACAGAACGGCATAGGCAAGATGCAGTAGATGGTATCGAGTACAGTATATACATATGAGATGAGTAATGTAGGGTATGTAAACATAAACGTGCATAGTTTAAAGTGGCTAGTGATATCATTGTATTACATAAGATGGCAGATGCAGTAGATGATAGAGTTACAGGATATACATATACATTATATTAAGTGGCATTGTTTAAAGTGGCTAGTGATACATTGTTGATCAATTTCCATTATTAAAGTGAGCTGGAGTTGAGTTCAGATATGTTGGGCATGAGCAGCCACTCAATGTTAGTGGTGGCTGTTTAACAGTCTGATGGCCTTGAGATAGAAGCTGTTTTTCAGTCTCTCGGTCCCTGCTTTGATGCACCTGTACTGACCTCGCCTTCTGGATGATAGCGGTGTGAACAGGCAGTGGCTCGGGTGGTTGTTGTCCTTGATGATCTTTATGGCCTTCCTGTGACATCGGGTGGTGTAGGTGTCCTGGAGGGCAGGTCGTTTGCCCCCAGTGATGCGTTGTGCAGACCTCACTACCCTCTGGAGAGCCTTACGGTTGTGGGCGGAGCAGTTGCCGTACCAGTTGCCGTACGTGTACAATATGCGACTGTACACGTAAATAGAATGGAAAGACAATTATCGCAAAATTGTTTTTGTGATTATTATTCACTGATATGGCAGTCAAAGTAATTTACATGCTGAATATTGCCCCTTGCTAAAACACCTCATTCAGATGAGTTAAAAAGCTAATTTAGACCAGGGATTCTCAATGTTGCTTATCTGTTAGCCAGTGTGTAGTGTGGAGGACTAATGCAATGCTATGGTAACCATGTTGGGATGACCAGCTATGCAGACCAGACACACACCCTGTTGGAGAGAAATACTTAAGTGAAGAGAGAGGCTAGTCTGTGTGGCGTCAGGTTCCTAAACTGCATTTTCAAGTGTGGTTGGTTGTGTGTTTAATTAATGATTAAATACACGATTAAGCTGTCACCTGAGTGTTGGACACAGTATTGTGTTGTCTATAGACAAATTGTATGTGTGTTGAAGACGTGTGATTGAATGAACAAATTGAAATCATTGCCTTTTATAGGAATTGATCTTACATATCCAGTGACCAGCTAAATAGATTCAGATGTGATTACATTATCACAAAGACAGAAACACAGTGTAGACTTGCAAGGTAACAACACATAAGGATAGTAAGATCATTATATGACCAGGAAGAATTGAATTCATTGGGATTAAAAGGGAAGTACGTAGATATATAAATCAATACAGATGTAGATGCAGATGATTTTTTTTTATCTATAGTGAATTTGAGATTTACAAAGACTTCTGATGTTTGTAATTTCCACTTTGAAATTTCTGATTAGATTTTCTCTTACGAAAAATGTGTCAACCCCTACAAAAATGTCCATTAATTACAATCCACATAGTAATTCACATTTCCTGCTGAAGCAAACTGGCTAAAATGAAGATTTTACATCTGTACGTAATGTAAATTGATAGAATCTCAAGCTCTAGGAGCATTCTGAATGAGCATGTTGTTAGTTCAGAACTTCAATGCTCTTCAGTAGGAAATCATTCTGATTTATTTCGGGATCATATATCAGATGACATCACAGCAAGTTCAAAGAGATAGAGGGTTGGGTTCATTCACAGTTCTAACTGTCAAGTTCAGCGTTCAACTAGTTAAACCATCACAAAGTTGCATAACAATATATTAGGAAAATCCACAGATCAAGTTTTACTTGCTTGCTTGGGTCATTGTTTTATCCAGAGATTTTGGTTGTTGGTTTGTAAGAAAAAAGACTAGTAGGAGGCCAGTATGTTGCAATAAACTTTCTGATCTAAAGCATTAACAGAAAATATTTACAAAGAATACATATATGAGCAACTCAGAATTGTTCATCAGGATGCACGACTGCAACGCCTTTCGACTTCTAGAGTCCTCCTCAGCATTGTGTGGTTATGTAGTTTGTCACATTGTTGGATTGACATAAATACACTAGACAGAGTGTGTCACAGGTCTGTGAATCAGTAGTTGTGTGTTGAGACAGGTCGGTCCCATAGTTGACTATAGTCCTGTGCGTTGAGGTATGCTGTGGGTCCTACAGCCTATAGTCCTGTGCGTTGAGGTATGCTGTGGGTCCTACAGCCTGTAGTCCTGTGCGTTGAGCTTTGCTGTGGGTCCTAAAGCCTATAGTCCTGTGCGTTGAGGTATGCTGTTCTGTAGGTTCCTACAGCCTATAGTCCTGTGCGTTTGAGGTATGCTGTGGGTCTACAGCCTTAGTCCCTGGTGCGTTGAGTTGCTGTGGTCCCTAAAGCCTATAGTCCTGTGCGTTGAGGTATGCTGTAGGTCCTACAGCCTATAGTCCTGTGCGTTGAGGTTATGCTGTGGGTCTAGAGCCTATAGTCCTGTGCGTTGTGGTATGCTGTGGGTCCTACAGCGCTATAGTCCTGTGCGTTGAGGTATGCTGTAGGTCCTACAGCCTATAGTCCGGTGCGTTGAGTGTATGCTGTGGGTCCTACAGCTTTATAGTCCTGTGCGTTGAGGTATGCTGTGGGTCCTACAGCCTATAGTCCTGTGCGTTGAGCTTTGCTGTGGGTCCTAAAGCCTATAGTCCTGTGCGTTGAGCTTTGCTGTGGGTCCTAGAGCCATAAGTCCCTGTGCGTTGAGGTATGCTGTGTGGGTCCTACAGCCAATAGTCCGGTGCGTTGAGGTATGCTGTGGGTCCTACAGCTATAGTCCTGTGCGTTGAGGTATGCTGTGGGTCCTACAGCCTATAGTCCTGTGCGTTGAGCTTTGCTGTGGGTCCTAAGCCTATAGTCCTGTGCGTGGAGCTTTGCTGTGGTCCTAAAGCCTATAGTCCTGTGAGTTGAGGTATGCTGTGGGTCCTACAGCCTATAGTCCTTTGCGTTGAGGTATGCTGTGGGTCCTACAGCCTATAGTCCTGTGCGTTGAGGTATGCTGTAGGTCCTACAGCCTATAGTCCTGTGCGTTGAGGTATGCTGTGGGTCCTACAGCCTATAGTCCGGTGCGTTGAGGTATGCTGTGGGTCCTACAGCCTATAGTCCTGTGCGTTGAGGTATGCTGTAGGTCCTACAGCCTATAGTCCTGTGCGTTGAGGTAGCTGTGGGTCTACAGCATATAGTCCGGTGCGTTGAGTATGCTGTGGTCTACAGCTTATAGTCTGTGCGTTGAGGTATGCTGTGGGTCTACAGCCTATAGTCTGTGCGTTGAGCTTTGCCTGTGGGTCCTAAAGCCTATAGTCCTGTGCGTTGAGTTTTTGCTGTGGTCCTAGAGCCTATAGTCCTGTGAGTTGAGGTATGCTGTGGGTCCTACAGCCTATAGTCCTGTGCGTTGAGGTATGCTGTGGGTCCTACAGCCTATAGTCCGGTGCGTTGAGGTATGCTGTGGGTCCTACAGCCTATAGTCTGTGCGTTGAGGTATGCTGTGGGTCCTACAGCCTATAGTCCTGTGCGTGGAGCTTTGCTGTGGGTCCTAAAGCCTATAGTCCTGTGAGTTGAGGTATGCTGTGGGTCCTACAGCCTATAGTCCTGTGCGTTGAGGTATGCTGTGGGTCCTACAGCCTATAGTCCTGTGCGTTGAGGTATGCTGTAGGTCCTACAGCCTATAGTACTGTGGCGTTGAGATATGCTGTGGGGTCCTACAGCTATAGTCCGGTGGCGTTGAGGTATGCTGTGGGTCCTACAGCCTATAGTCCTGTGCGTTGAGGTATGCTGTGGGTCCTACAGCCTATAGTCCGGTGGCGTTGAGGTATGCTGTGGGTCCTACGCCTATAGTCCGGTGCGTTGAGGTATGCTGTGGGTCTACAGCCTATAGTCCTGTGCGTTGAGCTTTGCTGTGGGTCCTAAAGCCTATAGTCCTGTGCGTGGAGCTTTGCTGTGGGTCCTAAAGCCTATAGTCCTGTGAGTTGAGGTATGCTGTGGGTCCTACAGCCTATAGTCCTGTGCGTTGAGGTATGCTGTGGTCCTACAGCCTATAGTCCTGTGCGTTGAGGTATGCTGTAGGTCCTACAGCCTATAGTACTGTGCGTTGAGATTATGCTGTGGGTCCTACAGCCTATAGTCCGGTGCGTTGAGGTATGCTGTGGGTCTACAGCCTATAGTCCTGTGCGTTGAGGTATTGCTGTGGGTCTTACAGTCCTT
>NC_036842.1:29978190-30024787 GCF_002910315.2 Salvelinus sp. IW2-2015
CTGAATGATCAGGGGGTTATGGTTACTATCAGACCAGGTCAGTAGCTGAATTTTCAGGGGTTAAGAAGACTAAGAGATGAGCCAGACTTGGAACAGACGGAGTAAATCCAGTAAGTAAATCCAGCTCACTGTCACTCTGCTCCTAAAGCCACTTAACCACAGAGAGACTCATCACACACTCCTACCTACCAACCTGACTCTGACTACCTGTTACACTAATGTAATGTCACAGTCATGTTTTGTGTTTCAACTCAACGGCAGCCCTTCTGACACTAAAGATGGGAGAAGGGGCTGGAGAAATGCTCTTTAACCACTTAAATTCATAGACACAACTGTAGAGCCAAGGACTGACAATCCATGATCATGATAGTTTTAAACCTATTTTGAAGCTATAGATTTTTTCAAAGTCCATTATAACACAAAACACATCAGATTGTAATTACCTGTGCTTAACCACCATGTAATCGATAAGGATCATTACCCTGATTATGCATAAGTTAGTCAACATCATTAAAACAACTACTTCTCTAAGCACGCTTGTGGAACCGACAAAGGTAATGTTTAAAACACTCCAAACACAATTAGCTGGAGTATATGAGGAACGTTTTATAGGTGTTTTTATAGAGATGCAGAAGCATTAAAGAGACAAAGTCAAATGATCACACACTCACTCACATATCCACTCAGAGATGCATTGTGATATCCATTCAGGAGATCCACATAGATATCCACCCAGAAATACGTTCAGGAGATCCACCAAGAAATTCACGCAGGAGATCCACTTAGATCCACACAGAGATGCACTCAGAGATCAACTCAGAGTTCCACTGAGTGATCCATTCAGGAGATCCACCCAAATATCCACTTAGATCCACCCAGAGATCCACTCATAGATCCACTAAGTTCCATTAGGAGATCCACCAGGACAGGAACAGGTGCTAGTAGAGAGTGACTGCAGAGAGTCTACAGACAGATGAAATTACACAGACTAGCAAGTGGGCCAAGAACAGCAGCAGAAGCCCAAGCCTGACCAATGAACTTACTGTCAGTCTGCTCAGAGACCATCGATCCATCCAGAGATGTTTGGCTGTTTGATACAGTAGATGTCTCAGTAGACACCCCATTAGTGCCATCAGACTTTGTGTCTAGATTGGTATTTCACAGTCTTTGTGATAATAGTTTGCACAAGGAACACCACTTAATTATGTTGACAAGGACCCTCTCTGGGATATCACAGGTGAGAAGAATAGTACTATTGTTGTCAGATGAAGTGGAAGAAAGGGCATATCAAGGGTTGTGATTAAAAAACATTTTTTTCAAGAGAACAAAACTCTACAGGAACCAGAGAGGTTCTGAGACTAATGTTGTAAGATTACTGAGATAAAGGACATACCATTTGGGTATAAACCTGCTCATCAAACAAAATAAAAGTACAATAAAGCAGAGATGTCGAACTGTGGCTGGTTGCGTATTAGGTAGTAGGGCCATTTCACATCCAGGACAATATGTTTCCTTTGCTCGATTGTTGTTGTCTTATGTACTAGGAATCCTAAAATAGTCCTTCCAAGAAATGACATGCAATTTGTCAAAAGTTTAACTAAAGTTACACATTATCTTTGCATGTGTGTGTGTGTGTGTGTGTGTGTGTGTGTGTGTGTGTGTGTGTGTGTGTGTGTGTGTGTGTGTGTGTGTGTGTGTGTGTGTGTGTGTGTGGTGGTGTGTGTGTGTGTGTGTGTGTGTGTGTGTGTGTGTGTGTGTGTGCGCTTGTGAGAAACATTTTATACGTGTATTTTTCTTTTAGAAGCGCTCTATTATCCCTTCACCGTCTGATAAGCCAGGTTGGTGAGTAATGGATTACATGGGACGGATTACAAAAAAACAGCAACGGTAATCCGTTACCAGCAGAAATATTGTAAACAGAATACAGATACTTTTGAAAAAGTAGATTTTGACTTCTAGGATTACTTTTAAATTCAGAAAGGATGTTTCCGAAAATAATTATATGATACTTTTCTGTTTTATCAATGACATTCAAACCAGCATTGAAAACAAGGGCATAGTGCAGATCCCAGCACATGGAATAAAAGTTTGAGGGAGTTCCTCCCTTCTAAACCCCTCTGTGATATTGTGCTACAACCAAACACAAGTTTATTTTAAGAAGACCACGAGTGGGGGTTTCTTTGCTCAATCTAATGTGTGCTGTTTCAAAATAAATTCCATAGGCAAACTCGCAAACTTTTGATAGATTTAAACAGCTGCAAATTATCGAGATATCAAAGTGTCACCAACAAAAATAATATGCCTATAGCAAATGGCACACATTTTTCACATGCAAATAGCACTTTTTGGTAGTTCTTAAACCAGTCTAAATAACTGTAACGTGTACGCTAATAATCGGGAAGCAAATACAGGGAGTGAATTTAATAAATAAATTAACATGGAACAAAACAATTAACACGAGTAGCATACAGACATGAAACATATAAACAGAGTCAATAACGACTGAGGAAAGAACCAAAGGGAGTGACAGATATAGGGGAGGTAATCAGGAAGGTGATGGAGTCCAGGTGAGTCTCATGAGGCCAGGTACGCGTAATAATGAGTAAACTAGTGACAATGAGCGCCAATGCAGGAGAGACAATAACACGTGACTTGACAAGTTGTTTACCGTTTTTAACAAATCACAAATAAAATTACATGTTATCACCTCACAGATCCTCACACCAAATTCAAGCCTACTGCCTAGCCTAACCATAGAGCGAAGGCTAAACAGGGATGAAACCATTTTAGGGGGGTTTGTGGAAGGGTTCATTTCATTTGTGGGGGGGGGGGGTTCAAGTCCATAGGGGGTAGAAATGGGGAAGGTATCGTGGGGGGATATGATGCAGGAAATATTTCTATGATGGGGGATTTATTAATAAATGGGGGGCAAACATGGGAGAAGTTTATACGCTAAATAAGAATTGAATCCCTGGAGAGTGGGGTCTGTGCTGGCAACCGTGAAGTACCATGGTTACACACTGATGCCACGTTCAAAACAACTGGGAACTTGGAAATCTCCGACTTTCAACTTCAGTGCGTTCAAGACAACTGGGAACTCGGAAAAAAAGTAACTATATATTTTTGGTCATCCAGCTCAGAATTCCAACTTGAGAACTCTGGCCTCTAGAGCTCTGACTTTCCGACCTGAAGATCACTGACTCATGATTTTACCTCGTATTTTTCAGATTGTCCAGTTGTCTTGAAAGCACCATAAGTCAGTCGAGTGAACTGTCTCTTCACCTCGTTTTATATAACATATTTGGTCTGACAGACGCTTATGTGACAACCAGAATTCATTATATGATGTCAGCAAACATGGCGCCACACATAGCTGGAAAATAGCTCATCATAATCAGTACAACCTTCAAAATGTATTTTACACACATCATACATTATGTGTCCATTACAATCGATACATGAATTGGAATGCATGATTTGTCACCAGTACTTGAATACATGTGAATAAAACATTAAATACATTATGCTCCATATATGCATACTGTATGATACTGTAGAAACGACAACACGATATACAGAAAAAAGGCACTTACTTTTATTGGAATGCACACGTCCAAAGTTATTATTTGTAAGGATAACAACAATGAAGTCAACAATGCGGGCGCCAGACAGAAAATGTGCCAGGGGGAAAAAGTTTGTGCATGGCCTGTTCTGACTAGCGATGCGCAATGTCTTCATACTTGATGTGGGGAAACACTGGGGAAGTGCTTGGGTTCTCATTGAAGAGAAGTTTGTCCGGCTCAGTAAAGCCCCAAACACAAATTGTCCACAACAGCGAAATAGGCTACTTCTTATGTGAATTAATGAGGAGGCGGAACACACCTTATTTCAAACTGTTGTTAGAAAATACAACTTGTTAGAAAATAATTTGAAATTGACAAGTTGAAACATAGACTATAGATAATTAGCAGGCAGTGTGCCTTGGTTTGAGGGCTGCACGGTTTTACTGTCCTATTGTGTAACAATCCCATTTTGGAACAGTGAGTGCATTCAAACATCACAGCACATAAAAAATGCTCATGCAGGGGCGACGATCAGAGATATTTGGAACTAGCCTGTAAACGTTAGCCGGTGAAAATGACAAGGATATGCCTTGCTTATTCAACTGTTTGTGATTGTGCCAAAACTTTGTGCCCAAGAAGGTACAGTATTAGGGATATATTCGGGTTCATTTTAGATACAGGTTACGTCTTACGTTTGGTCTATTCACACTCCCTCAGATTGGATCCCCTGTATAATCCTGCCCAGACAGCCACCTATAAAGACTGGATCATGACCCCACACGCAAACACGTCCAACAGAGTAATTAAGATATCACACACTGATCTCTGATTGGGATCTCCCCCTTTTGGCTGGGCTACACATTTTTTGAATTTAGTCATTTTTAGAATCGTAATCAGAGTCAAAATGTGCACAAAAAAGTCTGTGGTAGTCTGATAGTAAATAATGTTGCAATACACTTCCTGTCTGACTCAAAGGACGTAACTGGGGATACACAGTCATCCCTCTGTCTAATCAACAAAAGTATGTCTAACAATGCTGGTTAAGGAGTTGCGCAATGAGGGCTCTCCCTGTCACTTTAGAGCTGTCCATGGTGCTGAATAGAGTGACGCAGCAGTAGGTCTTGTCTATAGTGCTGAATAGAGTGGTAAAACATTAGCCAAGCGTTATCCATGGTGCTGACAAGTATGTCTCATTAATGCGCTGTTGGTGAATACAGAAATGGTAAAACACAGAAGTACACGACTATAACCATTAATCAATATGAAGATAAGAAGAGAGGCGACAGAGTCATTTTCATTTACAGCAGGCCCGTATGATTAACATAGCTGATTAACACCTGTAGAGTACTCTGTCTGTCTGTCTGTCTGTCTGTCTGTCTGTCTGTCTGTCTGTCTGTCTGTCTGTCTGTCTGTCTGTCTGTCTGTCTGTCTGTCTGTCTGTCTCTATGTCTCTATGTCTCTATGTCTCTATGTCTCTATGTCCATAGAGGGAAGGAATATGGAGTGAATGAACATGAGCGCAGCTGAATGTTTTATTACATTGCTTTTTGCAGCCACCAGCGAGGGATGAATGGATGGAGGGATGAGAGGAAGTGAGACATAAGTCACAGACGTGACAAGCTGCCCGACCGAATAGACCTAGTGTGCTTAGCCAAGGGGAAAAAGGATCTGGAGGTAAACCAATTGTGTGAAGGCACAGACGGTTCAACGGGTGAGAATGCGCCTGATGAGGCGTGATGGGGCTTTAATTACATTCTCCTCAGGCAGCAGGATGGACGGCTGTGTCTAGGCGTGATGATTGGAAGGACCCACTTGTTGCAGGCAGATGTATTCAGGTGCATTCTGGAGGGTGCCGGATATGTGACTGATTAGGGAATCATTGAGCCGCAGAGTCTGTGATGGTCACTAATTCTATATCTCTCTCTTTCTCTCTGTTCTCCCTCTCTCTTGTTCTCTCTCTCTTTCTCTCTCTCCCTCACACTTTTGCTCTGTTGCACTAGTTAATTCACACATATGGTAGCAGGTGGATGCACAGGCTAGCACAAATAACCAATAAATTATAAAAAATCTGGATCAAATATATACGTTTTAGACAAATGTGAGAAACACACACCTCTCTCTCTCTCCCTCACTGCCTCTCTCCCTTTCTCTATGTATCTCTCTCCTTCTCTTTCTCCCTCTCCCTCTCCTTGCTGGGTTATTTTCAGCTAACTGGGCTGTGGGCTCTCTATAATCGAGTTCCACTGCCCTCTCACATCAACTGCTGCAACCTTAGAAAAAAAGGCACTAAATCGAACCGGAAAGGGTTCTTCGGGTGTCCCCATCGGAGAACCATTTAAAGAACCATTTTTGGTTCCAGGTAGAACCTGTTTAGGTTAAATGTAGAACCCTTTCCACAGAGGGTTCTACATGGCACCCAAAACGGTTCTAGCATGGACCAAAAAGGGTTATCCTATGTGGAGAGCCGAAGAACCCTTTTGGAACCATTTTTTTGTGGGGCTTTAACAGGTAGCCCTGCCTGCCTGCCTGTCCGCACGGCTGTACGTCTGTCTGCATGTCTGCATGCCTGTCTGCCTGTCTGCCTGCCTGCCTGTCCGCACGGCTGTACGTCTGTCTGCATGCCTGTCTGCCTGTCCGCACGGCTGTACGTCTGTCTGCATGACTGTCTGCCTGTCCGCACGGCTGTACGTCTGTCTGCATGCCTGTCTGCCTGTCTGCATGGTTGTCTGCCTGCCTACCAGCCTGTCTGTCTGCATGCCTTGCTGCCTGCCTTTTCGTCAGCCTGTCTGTCTGTCTCCGTGTTTCTGTCATGTGTTTTACTGTGTACAGTAAAATTAGATTATGTGACCATTTCACCAGTGACAGTACCACAACATATACACCAACGCAGGCAAGAGGGAGAGAACTAATATTTCATCTCAGTTTGGGATTTTCTGAGAAGGATATTGGCGGGTGTATCTTTGCCTAGGGTTTTTCTGAGAAGAATATTGGTCAGTGTAGTAGGATTTATTGTGTATGCTGCTGTTTCCTCATAGCCTGAGACTGTTTGTGCTGTGTTCTGCCCTGGCCATCTAGTATGATGGAGAGTGAGGGGTGAGAAGGCAGGAGGAAGGAGGGAAGGAAGGAGTTTGTAACAAATCTACTCCTGCTGATCTCTGAGGGTTTATTCATGCCCATGTCTCAGATCAAGGGGTCGTAATTACACAAATGATTTTTCCCCCAACACAAACCCCTGAAGAATAACTCTCAAAATAGTCAGGAATCAGATATCTGTGTGGCAGTGTGATTATAAAGCCATGGTGGAATCATAGCATCCGTCCCAAATGCCTCTCTATTCTCTACATAATGCACTAAGGGATCTGTTGAAAAGTAGTGCACTATGTAGGGAATAGGGTGCCATTTGGGGTGTAGATATAGTATCATGTGTTTGTGGGTGGTATTATACAGAGCAGATGACACACAGACACAGCCCTTAATGAGGCTTTGATTTAATCTAATAGTGTTATTGTGAGGTGGGGAGCGTTCCATTACACTATGATGGAGGGGATAGTCTGTTAAAGAGCCATTGGTGTGCTACCAAGGTCAGCTCTATAGGGTTTAATGAGATTA
This sequence comes from Salvelinus sp. IW2-2015, assembly GCF_002910315.2. Taxonomy (NCBI): domain Eukaryota; kingdom Metazoa; phylum Chordata; class Actinopteri; order Salmoniformes; family Salmonidae; genus Salvelinus; species Salvelinus sp. IW2-2015. Next base: position 29,985,363 of record NC_036842.1, read on the forward strand.
GTCATTAATTAAAAGGCGATCTGATAGCCACCCACACACACATATGCATGTATACCACACACAAACACACACAAGCATGCATTCAAACACACACACACACACAACACAACACAAACACACACACACACACACACACACACACACACCACACACACAACACACACACACACACACACAACAACACACACACACACCACACACACACACACACACACACACACACACTCTAGCCAGTCCCATATTGAAGTGTGATTCCTTCTATTATAGAAAGAAGAGCGAGGGATCTCGGTATCACTGTTGGGCTGCTGCAGGTTGTCTGACAAAGAAAGGTTGACATGTCATATGTCACTGTCTGCACTATTCCTCACCACTTCTCATATGTATAAAGTGACAGAAAGCAGAGTTGGAAGTTAAGGGAAAATACTTCCAGACTACATCACATCAAAGACTTGTCCCTCTTTTTATTCCTGAAACAGGAACATACACTACCGTTCAAAAGTTTGGGGTCACTTAGAAAGAAAGCACATTTTTTGTCCATTAAAATACCAGCAAATTGATCAGAAATACAGTGTAAACATTGTTAATGATGTAATGACTATTGTAGCTGGAAACGGAAGATTTACAGAGGCCATTATCAGCATTTGTGGGCTCGATTACAGGCTCAAAATGGCAGAAACAAAGCCCTTTCTTCTGAAACTCGTCAGTCTTATTCTTGTTCTGAGAAATGAAGGCTATTCCATGTGAGAAATTGCAGAAACTGAAGATCCGGACAACGCTGTGTACTACTCTGTACTACAGAACAGCGCAAACTGGTCTAAGCAGAATAGAAAGAGGAGTGGGAGGCCCCGGTGCACAACTGAGCAAGAGGACAAGTACATTAGAGTGTCTAGTTTTGAAACAGACGCCTTACAAGTCCTCAACTGGCAGCTTCATTAAATAGTACCCACAAAACACCAATCTCAACGTCAACAGTGAAGAGGCGACTCCGGATGCTGGCCTTCTAGGCAGAGTTGCAAAGAAAAAGCCATATCTCAGGCTGGCAATAAAAATAAAAGATTAAGATGGGCAAAAGAACACAGACACAGACAACACACTGATGGATTACCTCTCACAACCAGAAACAAGTTCCTTATCAACCCTTACACTCAGAAACAAGCTAGGAATACTGGAGTTAGTTTGTCACGAGGATTTTCAATCCCAATGATAATAACTGACAATCAATAGCTCTGACCAATCCCCGAGATCTGTAAAACCATGGATTAATAATAATTAGTCAAATAAAATAAAATACAATTTTATTTGTCACATACACATGGTTAGCAGATGTTAATGCGATTGTAGCGAAATGCTTTTGCTTCTAGTTCTGACAATGCAGTAATAACCAACGAGTAATCTAAGCTAACAATTCCACAACTACTACCTTATACACACAAGTGTAAAGGGATAAAGAATATGTACATAAAGATATATGAATAAGTGATGGTACAGAACGGCATAGGCAAGATGAGGTAGATGGTATCGAGTACAGTATATACATATGAGATGAGTAATGTAGGGTATATAAACATAAAGTGGCATAGTTTAAAGTGGGTAGTGATACATGTATTACATAAAGATGGAAGATGCAGTAGATGATATAGAGTACAGTATATACATATACATTATATTAAGTGGCATTGTTTAAAGTGGCTAGTGATACATTTTTGATCAATTCCCTCAATTTCCATTATTAAAGTGAGCTGGATTGAGTCAGTATGTTGGCAGCAGCCACTCAATGTTAGTGGTGGCTGTTTAACAGTCTGATGGCCTTGCGATAGAAGCTGTTTTTCAGTCTCTGGTCCCTGCTTTGATGCACCTGTACTGACTCGCCGTTCTGGATGATAGCGGTGTGAACAGGCAGTGGCTCGGGTGGTTGTTGTCCTTGATGATCTTATGGCTTCCTGTGACATCGGGTGGTGTAGGTGTCCTGGAGGGCAGGGTGTTTGCCCCCAGTGATACGTTGTGCAGCCCTCACTACCCTCTGGAGAGCCTTACGGTTGTGGGCGGAGCAGTTGCTGTACCAGGCGGTGATACAGCCCGACAGAATGCTCTGTTGTGCATCTGTAGAAGTTTGTGAGTGCTTTTGGTGACAAGACGAATTTCTTCAGCCTCCTGAGGTTGAAGAGGCGCTGCTGCACCTTCTTCACCACGCTGTCTGTGTGGGTGGAAATTCAGTTTGTCCGTGATGTGTACGCCGAGGCATTAAAACTTACTACCCTCTCCACTACTGTCCGTCGATGTGGATAGGGGGGTGCTCCTCTGCTGTTTCCTGAAGTCCACAATCATCTCTCTTTGTTTTGTTGACGTTGAGTGTGAGGTTATTTTCCTGACACCACACTCCGAGGGCTCACCTCTTCCCTGTAGGCCGTCTCGTCGTTGTTGGTAATCAAGCCTACCACTGTAGTGTCGTCCGCAAACTTGATGATTGAGTTGGAGGCGTTCATGGCCACGCAGTCGTGGGTGAACAGGGAGTACAGGAGAGGGCTCAGAACGCACCCTTGTGGGGTGTTGAGGACCAGCGGGGTGGAGATGTTGTTACCTACCCTCACCACCTGGGGTGGCCCGTCAGGAAGTCCAGTACCCAGTTGCACAGGGCGGGGTCGAGACCCAGGGTCTCGAGCTTGATGACGCGTTTGGAGGGTACTATGGTGTTAAATGCTGAGCTGTAGTCGATGAACAGCATTCTCACATAGGTCAAAGACTCAAAGACAAAAAGATAGTACAGTTTATTCACGAGAACGCTCCGAAGTCCATTATACAAAGACATCCATTTTTATAGCTGCGTACATACTTCCACACAAACAGTAGGTATCCTACGCACATACATACACACAAACAGTAGGTGAGTTTTATCCTTCTCCATAGTTCTCACCACTGTGTTTCACTACCCAGCCGACAGTTCCATTTCCCCGAGATTAGGGAAACCTTGAGAAGTACTCCCTATGCTATCATACATTTCTCAGAGGCTTAGCCAGGTCGGTTCAAACACAGTTTAATTGTTCTTCGGTATTTTCCTAGGCACACACATACAAGTTCAAATCCTAAGCTACGCCTTTCTCAGACAGTCTGTGTTTTTCCACTATACAGATACATTGTTTAATCTAATTCTGACTAAAACTACACATATCATCAGATTATAATTTTATGATTCTGATCAATTTCATACAATTGAGAAAAAGAAAAAAGAAAAGAAAAAGACATCAAAACTTTAGTATAAACAGTAGTTTCAGGAGTGGAATTATTTAATCATTATCTTTCAACATATAAATTATTTTATCATAGTTATATAGTTCGTTCTACAGTTCTAGAGATTCACTTACTGTAGTGTGGTCTGTGGAATAGGTATGGGTAACCTACACAGATGAATTTATCCACAAAATGAAAATATAATGGAAGCAAGCCACTTTGACAATCAGCCTGCACCTGAAGGGTTACATTCTAGCATATAACTGGTAATTCAGAACTTCCTCCTCATGCTCCTGCAATTGGCCATGGCCGGTAGGTTATGAACCACTCCACAACTCCAATAAGATCTGGACAAGAGGCATGGGGTTCAGGAAATAAACATTTCCGTCCTTCTTACCAAAAATGCATGAAATACTATTTTTGTCAAATGTTCCATCAGAAAGTGAACAAAATCATTTTTTATTTTTCTTCTCTCGCTCTCTAAAGGAGTGTTGCGGCTCTTATAGGTCTGGGTCATGCTGCCCTTCTCTCAGGTGAACATAATGCATTATGGCATGCGATGTGGGAGGGTGAGGTATTGGTAAGAACATAGACATTATAAATTCAATTCATTAAATTATATGACTCAGCTTTGGTATTAGATAACTTTTATCCCAGAATAAGATAAAGAACAGGAAGTACAGATTGAGTGACAACTATAGGGAAACATGGTGAATAGAACCAGGCAGTGGTTGATAGAACCAGACCGTGATTAACAGAACCAGACAGTGGTTGATAGAACCAGACAGTGGTTGACAGAACCAGACAGTGATTGATAGAACCAGACAGTGGTTGATAGAACCAGACAGTGGTTGGTAGAACCAGACCGTGGTTGGTAGAACCAGACCGTGGTTGATAGAACCAGACAGTGGTTGATAGAACCAGGCAGTGGTTGATAGAACCAGACAGTGGTTGATAGAACCTGGCAGTGGTTGATAGAACAGTGACAGTGGTTGATAGAACCAGACAGTGATTGATAGAACCTGGCAGTGGTTGATAGAACCAGACAGTGGTTGAATTGAGAACCAGACAGTGATTGATAGCACCTGGCAGTGGTGAATAGAACCAGACATGTGGTTGATAGAACACAGGCAGTGGTTGATAGAACCAGGACAGTGGTTGATAGAAAAGGCAGTGGTTGATAGAACCACACAGTGGTTGATAGAACCAAAGACAGTGACTTGATAGAACCCTGGCAGTGGTTGATAGAACCGCAGGGTTATAACAACAGTGGTTGATAAGAACCAGACAGTGGTTGATTAGAACCAGACAGTGGTTGTGGATAGTAACCAGACAGTGTTGCAAGAACCCAGAGACAGTGGGTTGACAGAACCGATAACAAGTGGTTGATAGAACCAGACAGTGGTGTGATAGAACCAGACAGTGTTTGACAGAACCAAGATAGTGGTTGATAGAACCAGGCAGTGGTTGATAGAACCAGACAGTGGTTGATAGAACCAGACAGTGGTTGATAGAACCAGACAGTGAATTGATAGAACCTGGCAGTGGTTGAAAGAACCAGACAGTGGTTTGATTAGAACCAGACAGTGGTTGACAGAACCAGACAGTGGTTGACAGAACCAGACAGTGATTGACAGAACCAGGGCAGTGGTTTACAGAACCAGACAGTGATTGACAGAAGCAGGCAGCGGTTGACAGAACCAGACAGTGATTGACAGAACAGGCAGTGGTTTACAGAACCAGACAGTGACTTGACAGAACCAGACAGTGGTTGACAGAAGCCAGACAGTGGTTGACAGAACCAGAACATGGTTTGACAGAACCAGACAGTGATTGACAGAACCAGACAGTGGTTGATAGAACCAGGCAGTGGTTGACAGAACCAGACAGTGATTGACAGAACCAGACAAGTGGTTGACAGAAACCAGACAGTGATTGATAGAACAGACAGTGGTTGACAGACAGACCGTGATTGACAGAACCAGACAGGAGTTGACAGAACAGACAGTGTTGACAGAACCAGACAGTGGTTTGACACAGAACAACCAGACAGTGATTGACAGAACCAGAACAAGTGGTTGACAGAACCAGACAGTGATTGACAGAACCAGACAGTGATTGACAGAACCAGACAGTGGTTGACAGAACCAGACAGTGATTGACAGAAACCAGACAGTGGATTTGATCAGAACCAGACAGTGATTGACAGAAGCCAAGACAGTGATTGACAGAACCAGACAGACAGTGTGAAAAAGTGTTGGTACAGAACCAGACAGTGATTGACAGAACCAGACAGTGGTTGATAGAACCAGACAGTGATTGATTCTAATGACTATTGAGTTGAGGAAGAGAATCAGTAGGACGTCTACTGTAGCTCTATATAATTGACATGTTACAGGCTATACTATTATCCAGGAAGAAAACCCAGAGAGAAAGAGGGGGAAAGATAGAGTGTGTGTGAGAGAGAAAAAGAGAGAGAGAGAGAGAGAGAGAAACAGGGAGAGAAATGAAGCAATACCTGGAGTGAGATCTTTCGCTACAGAACAGAAGGGTAATAGAAACAGTGGGATGGAGAAACACAGAAACAGAAGTAAAGAATGGGCATAGATATTGAGGGAGGGAGAAATGGATGGAGAGATCTCTCACAGAGGGCTGCTCTGCCCCTTTCTAACCCCTGTGGTCTTCAGACAGACAGCATCTGTTCCTAAAGACCTTTATCTCATCATCCTCACATCTGTCTACCGCAATAAACCAGCTGCTGCACTCCTCTTCTCCTATATTCCCTCTCTCCTTCCTCCCTCCTTCATTACTCGCTCTCTCAGGCAATTTCCAAATTCTCATATTCATTCACAGAGAAAGATTACTCACATTCCCTACTCCATTCACTCTACGCTAAATGTATTCCAATCCTCATTCTCAATGTTGGTGACACATCTTCTTTCTCTCTCTCTAACTCTGTCTCTCTCAGATTCTCTACCACTTTCCACCTCTCTCTTCTTTACCCCTTCTCTGTTTCTCTCTCTCTCACCTATCCTCTCACTTTCTCTCATTTCAATGAAATTATGTTGAACCAACATGGCATAGAAATTGAATCTGTTCCCAGTGGGTTTCTTCTATCTAACAGTCTGTGAGGGTGTGGAGGGGCAAAAGATTAGAAGATTTGAATTAATCTCTGATTACAAGAAATCTCTCTCTCTTTCTCTCTCTCTCCTTGTCAAATGAACACAAACACTACTTTAAAAAATCCCACACAGTCAACACATTTTCAACAAAGCTCACCCAGCTCACATGCCAAAAAATATCTTAGTTCAGAAAGCAAAATATGAACAACTACAATCTATAGCCAGCTTCAGCCGTACATCACCAGTGCTACAATATACCATTAGGGCTGTTGTATGTGTTACGTGGCCGTAAGGCATTTTCAAGGGTAATTACTAAACAAAGAAACATGTCTGCATAATGCGTGCACACTGACATTTAGCCCTTAGTAACACTGGACACCCAAAGCAACACAAGTCCACATTAACAAACTCCACTTCCACTGAGTTACCCTACCATTGTCACAATTTCAATGGTGAATTGAAGGAGTCAAGTGCAGAAAACAGGGTAGTTCCTTTGCAAGTGGAAATATTTATTTCACCCAGAAATACTCTATGAGACGGCTACGCCACACAACACAGGGCGCGTCAAAAAATACAGTCCAACATAAAAAGAAGACTGAATCCACTACATAGAAAAAATCACCATCAACCAACAGAAATACAAGCCCGCACAAAAGACGGCGGGCCAACTGGGTTTAAATAACCCCCAAACCCTAAACACAAAACAGGTGTAACCAATCAGACAAACCTAAAGGAAAAAAGAAAAGGGGATCGGTGGCAGCTAGTAGGCCGGAGACGACGACCGCCGAGCGCCGCCCGAACGGGAAGAGGCACCATCTTCGGCGGGATTCGTAACAACCATGTCACCACTGTATCCACAGAGTTAAGTTTAAATTAAAGTTCTTTGGAAACATGATCATAGTCAAGGTACTATGCTGTGGATTATATCAAACTAAACTGTGGTATATTCTTCATGTAAATTATTCATGTCCTTTCAGCAAGGGAATACATGTGCAATAAAGTGCAATACGGAAAGACATACAGTACGTACAGTATGTAACCACACACACACACACACACACACACACACACACACACACAGGCACACACAGACCTCTGGCAGTCCCCTGCAAGGTAATTTGGATCAAAAACACCATCCTCACCTTGGGCTGGCATTGATTGACAAAGTAATGATTTCAGTAAGAGGCAATGGATCGTTAAGGTTTATACCAGTTTTGATGCCTGGTTCAGCTGCGTCAGAGTCAGTGTATTTCAGACATGGCACAACTGCTATTTTAGGCTCCCACAAACTGGCCTGCAACATAAAGTAGGGATAGAAATCTAAATAATACTACTCTTGAATCTTACAGTTTTGTTTAATCGCTTTGGTACTATTTTCACAAGTATGTAGTCAAATTTCACATCTCTTAATACAAAACTCAAAACAGATGATCCAAAAAAAGCCATTTTTTAAAAAACTTTAAGCACATTTTCAATTGACTGAGGACAACACACAAAATCAGACAATAACTTTTTTACCAAAACGAATCAGTATTTAATCTCTAAATAACATTCAACTGCACTTACCGTTTTTTTTTACAAGCGCTAGGAGCTATTTCTCAATACAACAGCAGTCTATGTGGACTAAACTGTGGATCATTTTTCATTGCTTTGGCACAAAATGCATTCAATGACGACATATTTCAAATTTCATGAATTATTTTCTCACTCAGACACAACCACCACCAAAACTCTATGTACCTACAGGCCAATTTGCACATGTTTACATATTCTTTTCAAAACTGTTAAACTTAAGTTCAAAACCTAACATAACACAAAGTTGAATAAGACAGCAATACTATCAAAACAATTAGACCAACCACAGCTGATTCCCATCGTAGCTGAACACCTAACCAGGTGTTAGTCTTTCAATTTCACTACCGTCTATACAAAATGGGACATCTTGGGAATAATGCTGTACTGTAATGTAAACATGGACCCAGCCAGAGATAAAGAAGTGGCTGACAGAGGAAGAAGATTGCCAGGGATGGACCAGGCATGCCAAAAGATTATTTCCTAGGTGTATCGCCCAAGACGTGATGTGGATGAGAACCTGTGACCAAATGCAGAAGACAGGGTTGACTAGCATTGCTATTGTATCTGTATCGATAGATGGTGTATATACAAAATATTTTATTTTGGAATCACTCAATGCCAAAAAAATGACAAAACATATTGAAGCATATTGCATCATGTCTGATTCATTCCTGTAACATATACTGCAGTGAATTCTAAACAGTAGAGAGGTGTCATTCTTGTTTTGTAAATACATTTGACTAAAGATAACATTGTGTAATACTACCTGTTGTTAGTGTTTTTTAGGACATTGTTTTATGAGTGACAACGTGTGCTTGTTGGGTGACAACCTTTGCTAGTGTTCTGGAAGAACGAGTTGATTTGAAACATGTATGAAGTGTTTTGGTAGTGTTAGAGCTTTTTGAACGTGAAATTAACTGCTGTGCCAAGCTGAAAGTTAGTTAGGAGAACTGTGTGAAGAGTTTTGAAAAAGTGACCTAAGTATTGAGAAATGGGTCCTAGAGATTGTAAAAAACTGTAAGGGTTAATAATTTAACCAAATGAAATCAAATATTTTATTTGTCACATGCGCCGAATACAACAAGTGCAGACCTTACAGTGAAATGCTTACTTACATGCCCTTAACCAACAATGCAGTTTTAAGAAAAAGAAGTGTATATTAAATAAACTGAAGGGAAAAATAGAAAAGAAAGAAAAGAAAAGAGGATTTATAAAAAACAACTAATAATTACACAGCAACAATAAAATAACAGTAGTGGGGCTATATACAGGGGGTACAGGTACAGAGTCAATGTGCGGAGGCACAGGTTAGTCGAGGTAATTGAGGTAATATGTGCATGTAGGTAGAGGTAAAGTGACTATGCATAGATAATAACATAGAGTAACAGCAGCATAAAAATGGGGGGGGTCAATGCAAATAGTCTGGGTGGCCATTTGTTAGCTGTTCAGGAGACTTATGGCTTGGCAGTAGAAGCTGTTAAGAAGCCTTTTGGACCTAGACTTGGCGCTCCGGTACCAATTGCCTTGTGGTAAAAGAGAGCATTTTATGACTAGGTTGGCTGGAGTCTTTGGCAAGTTTTAGGGCCTTCCTCTGACACCGCCTGGTATTAAGGTCCTGGATGGCAGGAAGCTTGGCCCCAGTGATGTACTGGGACGTACGCACTACCCTCTGTAGTGCCTTGCGGTCGGAGGCGAAGCAGTTGCCATACCAGGCGGTGATGCAAGCAGTCAGGAGGATCTCAATGGTGCAGCTGTATAACTTCTTGAGGATCTGAGGACCCATGCCAAATCTTTTCATTCTCCTGAATGGGAAAATGCGTTGTTGTGCCCGCTTCATGACTGTCTTGGTGTGTTTGGACCATGATAGTTTGTTGGTAATGTGGACACCAAGGAACTTGAAGCTCTCAACCTGCTCCACTACAGCACCGTCGATGAGAATGGGGGCGTGCTCGGCCCTCCTTTTCTGTAGTCCACGACCATCTCATTTGTCTTGATCACGTTGAGGGAGAGGGTGTTATCCTGGTACCACACTGCCAGGTCTCTGACCTGCTCCCTACAGGCTGTCTCATCGTTGTCGGTGATCAGGCCTACCACTGTTATGTCGTCGGCAAACTTAATGATGGTGTTGGAGTCGTGCTTGGCCATGCAGTCATGGGTGAACAGGAAGTACAGGAGGGGACTGAGCACACACCATTGACGGGCCCCCGTGTAGAGGGAGCCCCTCAGACCTACCCTTACCCTTACCACCTGGGGACCTACCCTTACCACCTGGGGGCGGCCGGTCAGGAAGTCTAGGATCCAGTTGCAGAGGGATGTGTTTAGTCCCAGGGTCCTTAGCTTAACATTCTCACGTAGGTCCAGGTGGGAAAGAGTACAGTGTAGAGTACAATAGAGATTGCGCCATTTGTGGATCTGTTGGGGCAGTATGTAAATTGAAGTGGATCTAGGGTTTCCTGGATAATGGTGTTGATGTGAGACATCACCAGCCTTTCAAAGCACTTCATGGCTACAGACCTGACTGTTATTCATTTAGGGAGGTTACCTTGATGTTCTTGGGCACAGGGACTATGGTGGTCTGCTTGAAACATGTTGGTATTCCAGACTCGGTCAGGGACAGGTTTAAAATGTCAGTGAAGACACTTGCCAGTTGTTCAGCACATGCGCGGAGTACACGTCCTGGTAATCCGTCAGGCCCTGCGGCCTTGTGAATGTTGACCTGTTTAAAGGTCTTACTCACATTGGCTACGGAGAGCGTGATCACACATTCGTCTAGAACAGCTGGTGCTCTCATGCATGTTTCAGTGTTTCTTGCCTCGAAGTGTGCATAGAAGTCATTTATCTCGTCTGGTAGGCTTGTGTCACTGGGCAGCTCGCATAGTTTGCAGGCCCCGCCACAGCTCGCATAGTTTGCAGGACCCGCCACATCTGACAAGCTTCGGAGCCGGTGTAGTAGGATTCATTCTTAGTCCTGTATTGACTCTTGGCCTGTTTGATGGTTCGTCGGAGGGCATTGCGGGATTTCTTATAAGCGTCCAGGTTAGAGTCCCGCTCTTTGAAAGTGTCAGCTCTACCTTTCAGCTTACTGCGGATGTTGCCTGTAATCAATCCACGGCTTCTGGTCGGGGTATGTACATATGGTCACTGTGGGGGCGTCATCGATGCACTTATTGATGAAGCCTGGGACTGATGTGGTGTACTCCTCAATGTCATGGGAAGAATCCCGGAACATATTCCAGTATGTGCTAGCAAAACTGTCCTGTAGCTTAGCATCTGCATCATCGGACCACTTCCATATTGAGCAAGTCAGTGGTACTTCCTGCTTTAGTTATTGCTTCAAAGCAGGAATCAGGAGGATAGAGTTATGAGCGGATTTGCCAAATGGAGGGCGGGGGGAGAGCTATGTATACGTCTCTGTGTGTGGAGTAAAGGTGGTCTATCATTTTCCCCCTCTGGTTACACAAAAATGAGGTAAAACGGATTTAAGTTTCCTGCTTCTGGATGAGCATTTTCTTGTTTGATTATGGTCTTATACAGCTCGTTGAGTGCGGTCTTAGTGCCAGCATTGGTTTATTGTGGTAAATAGACAGCTACGAAAAATATCGATGAAAACTCTCTTGGTAAATAATGTGGTCTACAGCTTATCATTAGATAATCCACCTCAGGCGAGCAAAACCTTGAGGCTTACTTAATATTAGATTTCATGCACCAGCTATTATTGACAGATAGTCACAGACCGCCACCCCTTGTCTTACCGGAGGCAACTGTTCTGCCTTGCCGATGCACTGTTAACCCAGCCAGCAATATGTTATCCATCGTCGTCGTTAAGCCACGACTCGTGAAACATAAGATATTACAGTTTTTAATGTTCCGTTGGTAGGATAGTCTTGATCGGAGCTCATCCAGTTTATTATCCAATGATTACACGTTGGCTAATAGGATTGATGGTAGACGCGGGTTACCCACTCGCCATCGTATTATTACAAGGCACCCCGACATATGTCCCCGATATTTCCGTCGCTTGTTCATGCGAACGACGGGGATTTGGGCTTTGTCCGGTGTCTGAAGTAAATCCTTTGTGTCCGAAAAAATCTTTGTTGAGTACATGGTGAGTAATCGCTGTTTTGATATTCAGAAGCTCTTTTCGGTCATAAGAGACGGTGGCAGAAACATTATGTACAAAATAAGTTACAAATAACGCAACAAAAAAAACACACAATTGCACAATTGGTTAAGAGCCCGTACAACGGCAGCCATCTTCTCCGACGCCATTCTATTGTTTGGTAAACCTATAGCTTTTAAACTGGTTTGTCTGCTATAATGTGCATTTTGAGAACTACAGAAATAAAATGTGTGTTTGTGAAGTACAGTTGCAAGAAAAAGTATGTGAACCCTTTGGAATTAACTGGATTTCTGCATAAATTGGTCATAAATCTGATCATCTAAGTCACAACAGACAAATAGAGTGTGCTTAAACTAATAACACACAAATTCTTGTATTTTTCTTGTCAATATTGAATACATAATTTAAACATTCACAGTGTAGGTTGGAAAAGTGTGAAACGCTAGGCTAATGACTTCTCCAAAAGCTAATTGGAGTCAGGAGTCAGCTAACCTGGAGTTCAATCAATGAGACGAGATTGGAGGTGTTGGTTAGAGTTGTCTTGCACTATAAAGAAAATCACAAAATGTCAGTTTGCTATTCACAAGAAGCATTGCCTGATGTGAATCATGCCTCGAACAAAAGAGATCTCAGAATACCTAAGAATTTATTGACTTGCACAATGCTGGAAAGGGTTACAAAAGTATATCTAAAAGCCTTGATGTTCATCAGTCCACAGTAAGACAAAATCTCTATAAATGGAGAAAGTTCAGCGCTGTTGCTACTCTCCCTAGGAGTGGCCGTCCTGCAAGAGCACAGAGCAGAATGCTCAGTGAGGTTTAGAAGAGTCATAGAATGTCAGCTAAAGACTTACAGAAATCTCTGGAACATGCTAACATCTCTGTTGACGAGTCTATGATACATAAAACACTAAGAATGGTGTTCATGGGAGGACACCACTGTTGTCCAAAAAACATTGCTGCACGTCTGAAGTTTGCAAAAGTGCACCTGGATGTTCCACTGCGCTACTGGCAAAATATTCTGTGGACAGATGAAACTACAGTTGAGTTGTTTGGAAGGAACACACAGCACTATGTGTGGATAAAAAAAGCCACAGCACCCCAACATCAAATCCTCATCCCAACTGTAAACTGTAAAGCTTGCTTCATCAAAGGAAAAATTCCCAAGTTTATCAAGACATTTTGCAGGAGAATGTAAGGTTATCTGTCCGCCAATTGAAGCTCAACAGAAGTTGGGTGATGCAACAGGACAACAACCCAGAACACATAAGTAAATCAACAACAGAATGGCTTCAAAAGAAGAAAATACACCTTCTGGAGTGGCCCAGTCAGAGTCCTGACCTCAACTCGATTGTATAAGGGCACAGGGCGAGAACCAGAACCAGATGCAGATGGTTCAAGGCTCTGATATTTATTATAATCCAAGGGGCATGGTCATGGACAGCCAAAAGATCATAAACAAGGTCAGAGTTCAGGAGGAACAGAGTGGAAGGCAGGCTCGAGGTCAGGGCAGGCAGTATGGTCAGGCAGGCGGGTTCAGAGTCAAGGCAGGCAAGGGTCAAAACCAGGAGGACTAGCAAAATAGAGATAAATAAAAGCAGGCGCATGGAAAAACATGCTGGTTGACTTGACAAGACGAACTGGCAACAGACAAACAGGGAAAACCGGAATAAATACCCAGGGACTAATGGGGAAAACAGGTGACACCCGGAGGTGGTTGGAGACAATCACAAAGACAGGTGAAACATGTCAGAGCGTGACATATTGAAATGCTGTGGCATGACCTCAAGAGGGCAGTTCACACCAGACATCCCAAGAATATTGCTGGACTGAAACTGTTTTGTAAAGAGGAATGGTCCAAAATTCCTCCTGACCATTGTGCAGGTCTGATCCGCACCTACAGAAAACGTTTGGTTGAGGTTATTGCTGCCAAAGGAGGGTCAACCAGTTATTAAATCCAAGGGTTCACATACTTTTCCCACCACAGCCACAATAAAAAAATCCAGACTACGGTTTGCAACTGCACATGTGGACAAAGATAGTAGTTTTTGGAGAAATGTCCTCTAGTTTGATGAAACAATAATAGAACTGTTTGGCCATAATGACCATCGTTATGTTTGGAGGAAAAAGGGGGAGGCTTGCAAGCCATCCCAACTGTGAAGCACGGGGCGCTTGTTGTGGGGGCGCTTTGCTGCAGGAGGGACTGGTGCACTTCACAAAATATATGGCATCATGAGATTGGAAAAGTACATTTACATTTACATTTAAGTCATTTAGCAGACGCTCTTATCCAGAGCGACTTACAAATTGGTGCATTCACCTTATGATATCCAGTGGAACAACCACTTTACAATAGTGCATCTAACTCTTTTAAGGGGGAGGGGGGGTTAGAAGGATTACTTTATCCTATCCTAGGTATTCCTTAAAGAGGTTGGGTGTTTCAGGTGTCTCCGGAAGGTGGTGATTGACTCCGCTGACCTGGCGTCGTGAGGGAGTTTGTTCCACCATTGGGGTGCCAGAGCAGCGAACAGTTTTGACTGGGCTGAGCGGGAACTGTACTTCCTCAGAGGTAGGGAGGCGAGCAGGCCAGAGGTGATGAACGCAGTGCCCTTGTTTGGGTGTAGGGCCTGATCAGAGCCTGAAGGTACGGAGGTGCCGTTCCCCTCACAGCTCCGTAGGCAAGCACCATGTGTCTTATAGCGGATGCGAGCTTCAACTGGAAGCCAGTGGAGAGAGCGGAGGACGGGGTGACGTGAGAGAACTTGGGAAGGTTGAACACCAGACGGGCTGGCGGCGTTCTGGATGAGTTGTAGGGGTTAATAACACGGGCAGGGAGCCAGCCAACAGCGAGTTGCAGTAATCCAGACGGGAGATGACAAGTGCCTGATTAGGACCTGCGCTGCTTCCTGTGTGAGGCAGGTCGTACTCTGCGAATGTTGTAGAGCATGAACCTACAGGAACGGGTCACCGCCTTGATGTGAGTTGAGAACGACAGGGTGTTGTCCAGGATCACGCCAAGGTTCTTAGCACTCTGGGAGGAGCACAATGGAGTTGTCAACCGGATGGCGAGATCATGGAACGGGCAGTCCTTCCCGGGAGGAAGAGCAGCTCCGTCTTGCGAGGTTCAGCTTGAGGTGGTGATCCGTCATCCACACTGATATGTCTGCCAGACATGCAGAGATGCGATTCGCCACCTGGTTATGAAGGGGGAAAGGAGAAGATTAATTGTTGTCGTCTGCATAGCAATGATAGGAGAGACCATGTGAGGATATGACAGAGCCAAGTGACTTGGTGTATAGCGAGAATAGGAGAGGCCTAGAACAGAGCCCTGGGGACACCAGTGGTGAGAGCACGTGGTGCGGAGACAGATTCTCGCCACGCCACCTGGTAGGAGCGACCTGTCAGGTAGGACGCAATCCAAGCGTGGGCCGCGCCGGAGATGCCCAGCTCGGAGAGGGTGGAAGGAGGATCTGATGGTTCACAGTATC
Organism: Salvelinus sp. IW2-2015; assembly: GCF_002910315.2. NCBI lineage: Eukaryota > Metazoa > Chordata > Actinopteri > Salmoniformes > Salmonidae > Salvelinus > Salvelinus sp. IW2-2015. The sequence continues at coordinate 30,000,892 of NC_036842.1, forward strand.
AAAGCAGCCGATAGGTCTAGAAGGATGAGAGCAGAGGAGAGAGAGTTAGCTTTAGCAGTGCGGAGCGCCTCCGTGACACAGAGAAGAGCAGTCTCAGTTGAATGACTAGTCTTGAAACCTGACTGATTTGATCAAGAAGGTCATTCTGAGAGAGATAGCAGGAGAGCTGGCCAAGGACGGCACGTTCAAGAGTTTTGGAGAGAAAGAAAGAAGGGATACTGGTCTGTAGTTGTTGACATCGGAGGGATCGAGTGTAGGTTTTTTCAGAAGGGGTGCAACTCTCGCTCTCTTGAAGACGGAAGGGACGTGGCCAGCGGTCAAGGATGAGTTGATGAGCGAGGGGAGGTAAGGGAGAAGGTCTCCGGAAATGGTCTGGAGAAAGAGAGGAGGATAGGGTCAGGCGGCAGGTTGTTGGGCGGCCAGGCGTCACAAGACGCGAGATTTCATCTGGAGAGAGAGGGGAGAAAGAGGTCAAAGCACAGGGTAGGGCAGTGTGAGCAGAACCAGCGATGTCGTTTGACTTAGAAACGAGGATCGGATGTCGTCGACCTTCTTTTCAAAATGGTTGACGAAGTCATCCGCAGAGAGGGAGGAGGGGGAGGAGGGGGAGGAGGATTCAGGAGGGAGGAGAAGTGGCAAAGAGCTTCCTAGGGTTAGAGGCAGATGCTTGGAATTTAGAGTGGTAGAAAGTGGCTTTAGCAGCAGAGACAGAAGAGGAGAATGTAGAGAGGAGGGAGTGAAAGGATGCCAGGTCCGCAGGGAGGCGAGTTTTCCTCCATTTCTGCTCGGCTGCCCGAGCCCTGTTCTGTGAGCTCGCAGTGAGTCGTCGAGCCACGGAGCAGGAGGGAGGACCGAGCCGGCCTGGAGGATAGGGGACATAGAGAGTCAAAGGATGCAGAAAGGGAGGAGAGGGGGTTGAGGAGGCAGAATCAGGAGATAGGTTGGAGAAGGTTTGAGCAGAGGGAAGAGATGATAGGATGGAAGAGGAGAGAGTAGCGGGGGAGAGAGAGCGAAGGTTGGACGGCGCGGATACCATCCGAGTAGGGGCAGTGTGGAAGTGTTGGATGAGAGCGAGAGGGAAAAGGATACAAGGTAGTGTCGGAGACTTGGAGGGAGTTGCAATGAGATTAGTGGAAGAACAGCATCTAGTAAAGATGAGGTCAAGCGTATTGCCTGCCTTGTGAGTAGGGGGAAGGTGAGAAGGTGAGGTCAAAAGAGGAGAGGAGTGGAAAGAAGGAGGCAGAGAGGAATGAGTCAAAGGTAGACGTGGGGAGGTTAAAGTCACCCAGAACTGTGAGAGGTGAGCCATCCTCAGGAAAGGAACTTATCAGGGCGTCAAGCTCATTGGATGAACTCTCCAAGGAACCTGAGGGCGATAAATGATAAGGATGTTAAGCTTGAAAGGGCTGGAACTGTGACAGCATGGAATTCAAAGGAGCGATAGACAGATGGGTCAGGGAGAAAGAGGAGAATGTCCACTTGGGAGAGATGAGGATCCCAGTGCCACCACCCCGCTGACCAGAAGCTCTCGGGGTGTGCGAGAACACGTGGGCAGACGAGGAGAGAGCAGTAGGAGTAGCAGTGTTATCAGTGGTAATCCATGTTTCCGTCAGTGCCAAGAAGTCGAGGGACTGGAGGGACGCATAGGCTGAGATGAACTCTGCCTTGTTGGCCGCAGATCGGCAGTTCCAGAGGCTGCCGGAGACCTGGAACTCCACGTGGGTCGTGCGCGCTGGAACCACCAGGTTCGGGTAGCGGCGGCCACGCGGTGTGAAGCGTTTGTATGGTCTGTGCAGAGAGGAGAGAAGAGGGATAGACAGACACATAGTTGACAGGCTACAGAAGAGGCTACGCTAATGCAAAGGAGATTAGAATGACAAGTGGACTACACGTCTCGAATGTTCAGAAAGTTAAGCTTACGTTGCAAAAATAAAAATAAAATCTTATTGACTAAAATGATATAGTACTGCTGGCGGTGAAGTAGGCTGGCTAGCAGTGGCTGCGTTGTTGACTTTGTTTGAAAGTGTAGCTGGCTAGGTAACCTCTAACTGGCTAGGTAACCTCGACAATTTCTCAAAACTACACAATTATCTTGGATACAAGGACAGCAAAGACAACTATGTAGCTAGCTAACACTACGCTAATCAAGTCGTTCCGTTGTAATGTAAGTTGTAATGTGAGTTTCTACAGTGCTGCTATTCGGTAGAAGTATTCGGTAGAAGTATGTGGATATATTGAAGCAACATCTCAAGACATCAGTCAGGAAGTTAAAGCTTTGTTCGCAAATGGGTCTTCCAAATGGACAATGACCCCAAGCATACTTMCAAAGTTGTGGCAAAATGGCTTAAGGACAACAAAATCAAGGTATTGGAGTGGCCATCACAAAGCCCTGACCTCAATCCCATAGAAAATTGGTGGGCAGAACTGAAAAAGCGTTTGTGAGCAAGGAGGCCTACAAAGCTGACTCAGTTACACCAGCTCTGTCAGGAGGAATGGGCCAAAATTCACCCAACTTATTGTGGGAAGCTTGTGGAAAGCTACCGGAAACGTTTGWCCCAAGTTAAACAATTTAAAGTCAATGCTATCAAATACTAATTGAGTGTATGTAAACTTCTGACCCACTGGGAATGTGATGAAAGAAATAAAAGCTGAAATAAATCCTTCTCTTTACTATTATTCTGACATTTCACATTCTTAAAATAAAGTGGTGATCCTAACTGACCTAAAACAGGGAATTTTTACTAGGATTAAATGTCAGGAATTGTGAAAACTGAGTTTGAATGTATTTGGCTAAGGTGTATGTAAACTTCTGACTTCAACTGTAGATAATAAACATTGAGTAGCTGTCAATGTAAATAGTCCGAGTGGCTATAAATAGTCTGGGTGGATATTGTTTGCCGGGTGGCATACAATAATATTTATTGAAAACAACCAATGTATCTTGACAAAGGTATTCAGTATAATTTTAAATACATTACACATATGTCATCATGAAATACCACATATTACATGGTGTCAACAATGGTAATGCCTCATGAATGTCATTTCTTTCTAGGCAGTAAAAGTCTGATTTATTATGGTATGTGCCATTACAGCAATGGGCACTTTGATTCAATATGCTGGGATTTCTTTCATGTTTTGCATGCATTACAACTCTCACCCTTTTCACCACATTACATCGCTCCAAACTATTACCGGAGTATGGCATTAAGGCCCCATAATACACGCTTCCCTCATCTCATATTGATTTTCCTCGCAGACTGAGCGTGCCTCAAACCCCCTTTTAAGCAATTTCCATCCCAGAGATTACATTTGTTAGCACCGCTGAAAAATATATGCGTTCACTTTATCTGCCGCATGACTTATTCATTTAGTTTTACATCGTGAGGCGAGGAGGAGGGTTGCTGAGATTAATCAGGAAACATTTCTGACATCTGAATTTGTTTTGCACATTTGAACACTGTACTTGAATCTACAATGGACCCAGGGAAAGTTAAACGATTATATATTGCAAATGCCAAGTCATCATGTGGTAGGTAGGTGGTTACAACATCAAAGTGATTTTTTATAGTTATTCAAGATAAAATGTTACTTTCAAGGGCTACTTAGGCATAAAGATGGGGAGAGGTCGGGCCGTAATAAAGAGATGCTCTGCTTTTTGACACCACACTCCAAAACGCAAGTCCTGCAAATTCTAGTTTTGTCTGATCTTGATTATTGTCCTGTCGTGTGGTCCAGTGCGGCAAGGAAAGACCTAGTTAAGCTGCAGCTGGCCCAGAACAGAGCGGCACGTTTTGCTCTTAATTATAATCGGAGGGCTGATATAAATACTATACATTCCAGTCTCTCTTTTGGCTAAGAGTTGAGAGACTGACTGCATCACTTCTTCTTTTTATAAGAAACATTAATGTGTTGAAAATCCCAAATTGTTTGCATAGTCAACTTACACACAGCTCTGACACACACACTTATCCCACCAGACATGCCACCAGGAGTCTTTTCACAGTCCCCAAATCCAGAACAAATTCAAGAAAGCGTACAGTATTATATAGAGCCCTAATTTTATGGAACTTCCTTCCATCTCATTTTGCTCAAATAAACAGCAAACCTGGTTTAAAAAAACAGATAAAGCAACACCTCACGGCACAACACCTCTCCTCTATTTGACAGAGACAGTTTGTGTGTATGCATTGATGTAGGCTACGTGTGCCTTTAATTATTTTTTTTATGTAGTTCTGTCTTTGAGCTGTTCTTGTCTATTGGTATTCTGTATCATGTCATTCTGTATTATGTTTCATGTTTGTGTGGACCCCAGGAAGAGTAGCTGATGCTTTTGCAACAGCTAATGAGGATCCTAATAAAATACCAAAATACATAGCACTTTTATAATCATAACGTAACAAAGGAACCAAAGAATTTCAGATTCTTGAGGGCGCTACTCTGTAGGATCTGGATTCTAAGGCATTTAGTAGCCTGGCTGAAACAAATCCTGGGCCTGATTGAGTAATGGATCCAAGATCCAGGAGTACCAGGTTTAGTGACGCGGAAGCGCGAGTCACGTGCATCCCTTCTGCCCGTTGTAAACAAGCTAGCTTGCTAACATTATGTAGAATGTGCATCTCGCAAATCACTACTCCCTTCACAGAACACCGCAAACTGGCTATAACCAGAATAGAAAAAGGAGTGGGGGCCCCGGTGCACAACACTCTCTCACACCAGACAACACTGGACACACAGAACCTCTGACACTTCTCACACCAGACAACACTGGACACACACACAACCTCTGACAACTTCTCACACCAGACAACACTCGACACACACACCTCTGACACTTCTCACACCAGACAACACTGGACACACATACACAACCTCTGACACTTCTCACCACAGACAACACTGGACACACAGAACCTCTGACACTTCTCACACCAGACAACACTGGAAACACACACAACCTCTGACACTTCTCACACCAGACAACACTGGACACACACACAACCTCTGACACTTCTCACCACAGACAACACTGGACACACAGAACCTCTGACACTTCTCACACCAGACAACACTGGAAACACACACAACCTCTGACACTTCTCACACCAGACAACACTGGACACACACACAACCTCTGACACTTCTCACCACAGACAACACTGACACACAGAACCTCTGACACTTCTCACACCAGACAACACTGGAAACACACACAACCTCTGACACTCGCACCACAGACAACACTGTTTTCAGTGCACAGACAACTCTATTGACACAGACACACAAACACTCCTATTTGAAATGCCGAAATCACTTGGCGGGTTCCATCAAATGAATGGGGTAAACAGATAGACCATCCAAATCTTGTGAAACAGAAGATAAACAGTTTTACGCTGTCAGGGAGATTTCACAGATGTGATATGACATCTCTGTGCCCGTTTTGTCTGAGGTCTCCCTTCTTACCTTACAGCTCAATAACACCAGCTTAAGAACTGTCACTCAACTGAACTTTCCTATCTCTCTGTTTGATAATAACAACAATGCAATGTCATGGTTATTTAGAATTGTGAGGATCAATGCTCCAGGAAGAGGAGGCCTGAGATTAGTATGATAATCCGCGTGTGTGTATGTGGTGTGTGTATGTTTGCAAGCTTGCGTTCATGTTTGTGTACACGTGCAGCCTCAGTGATGTGTGTAGTACTATAATCTCTACCTCAGTCTACAAAGGATTTAATGAGAATATACATTTACAACTACAACTGTCATTGAGAGGTGAGTGAAACATCATCAGGGTCGTAGGTCAGAGGTCAACAGGAAATCACCTTGTTAACACGCCCTTGGCCTTGGTTTGGAATGTGCCTACCACTGCCCTAAAGCCCATCTGAAAGACTGCATTGATGATGTAATCACCCCAGAGTCGGAGGGGCAAGGACAAACTGGTTAAAGCTGTTTTCTTCTCCCTCCCTCCCTCCCTCCCTCCCTCCCTCCCTCCCTCCCTCCCTCCCGTCCTTCTATCTTTGCCTTTTAAAGAAGCTAAGTGGCTCTAAATATTCACTTGGCTATTTACTGGGAGCATCAGAGGAATAGCAATGAAGGGGGGAGAGACAGAGGAGGAGGGAGAAAGAGAGAGAGAGGGGGGGGGGGTCAGGGAGAGAGAGGAGGGAAGAGAAGATTTATTTTCAGTCAGAGATGCATTCAAATCTTCCAATAGTTTGTCCCTCCACATCCCCCACACCCTCATAGGCTGTTATCTGGAAGAAAAAAAATAAGGACGTATAACTACAGTGTATCCATCCTTAGTCTCTGTCTGACTACTTGATAGAATAAAGAACTAATAGGCATAGAAAAGCAAAAAACAAAAAAATATTGGATTAATTAAAAACTCCTGGCCACACTTGAATGTCTAAAACGAGATCGAAAGTATGCAATTATAAATGTTTTTATTTGTAAAAGTTTTTTTTTCTTACATTACAAAAACGTACATAGACAAAGACAATAGACAACAACATGTATGTACATTCATTTCTACAAACATTAAATAAATGAAATCACACTTGGTCAGACCTACATGTTCCCACCGCGTTCACACCAATCCTGCCAGTCTCACAATAATATTTTCTCTTCTTTCTCATCCTTTGAAATCAGTGAAATTATAATGGACCTATATTTTTTGAATGGCACGACAACGGGCCTCAGGTCTTGTCACGATATCTCTGTGCATTTAAATTTCCATCGATAAAATGCAATTGTGTTCGTTGTCCGTAGCTTATGCCTGCCCATACCATAACCCCACCGCCACCATGAGGCACTCTGACATCCGCAAACCGCTCGCCCACAGCACTCCATACATGTTGTCTGCGGTTGTGAGGCTGGTTGGACGTAGTGACAAATTGTCTTAACAAAGACAGTGGAGGTGGCTTATGGTAGAGAAATGAACATTCAATTGTCTGGCAACAGAGAAACAATTTTTTTTGAGTTTGGAACATTTCTGGGATCTTTTATTTCAGCTCATGAAACATGGGTCCAACACTTTACATGTTGTGTTTGTATTGTTGTTCAGTGTAGTAGGCAATGCCTACTCACAATTGGTCAAAATCACACGATGCACACCGATAATGTCATTGGAAACGGTTAACTTCTACTATCTTTTTTACAACAAAACACAGAAACGCACCAGTTTCACGCATGTTGATATTGGAGTGGTGCTGGAGATTATGAATATGAAGTTGAAACATTTTGAAGTTTTTCTTTAAGCGCTTGCACGCCAACACATCACAGTGTCTGAAACTTACTGAACCTGCACAGTCAGCATTTCCGCCTCCACAGAGAGAAAAGGCCTTTGTCATTAAAGATAGTTTCATAGTGGTAGAACTCAATGATGGTATAAATCCTTGATAATTTCAGATCGTTATATAGTGCTATAACTCACTGATCGAAGAGGTGTCGCCTGCAGCAGCAGAGCATTGCTCTGGAGCAGAGTAGAGCAGAGCATGGCTAACTTAGACTCAGAGCCAAGAGTTAGAGCCTAGAGGCTATATGCCCTAAAGAATTGTGATGTTTGTTATTACATGTGTCGGGGAGAAAATAGATGCAATCTGTATGCATAATTATCAATATACACTGAGTGTACAAAACACTGCTCTTTCCATGACATAGACTGACCAGGTGAATTCAGGTGAAAGCTATGATCCCTTAATTGGGACTCCCAATCACGGCCGGTTGTGATACAGTCTGGAAACTAACCAGGGTCTGTAGTGATGCCTCTAGCACTGAGATGCAGTGCCTTAGACCGCTGCGCCACTCGGGAGCCCAAAATGTTTTGTACACTCAGTGTATATTGTAGCGATCCTCACAGTATTCTCACGTAGTGTCAGGTTTTGGCCAGGACTGTTTGGTTTTGTTCACTAGATGTCCCCCTTGCACCTTTTTTGTACCTTTTGTTTTTCTTGCCCTTATTATTGTTTGCACCTGTAAGTCATTCCCTTGTTAGTATTTAAACCCTGTGTGTTCCTTAGTTCCTTGCTCAGTGTTTGTATGTTAGCACCCAGCCCCAGCCTTTGTGATCATTTTTCTCTTGTTGGATTTTCCAGAGGTTCTCTGGTTTTGTTCTCATGTATTTTTGGATTGGTCTTTTGAGGTTTGTTTTTTCCCTTGCTGTTTTTACCACTTTGTGGATTTTCTTTKKWWTTTKGRARRWWWYYWWTTTTTATTAAACCACCATCTCTAGTACTGCTGTGTCTGCCTCATCTTCTGGGTTCTGCCAATTATTAGTGACTGTTTCTCGCACCGGGTCCTGACACGTAGGTGTTCCTTTTGTCCAGGTGAGAAAGGTTAGTGAGGGGTGCAATAGAGATTGCATAATCTGCAGATCTGTTGGGGGGGTATGCGAATTGGAGTGTCTGGCTCCAGATGAAATCAAATCAAACTTTATTTGTTACATGCGCTGAATACAACAAGTGTAGACTTTAACGTGAAATGCTTACTTACGAGCCCTTAACCAACAGCGGGACAGTTGTAAATCATGCAGCGCCTTGTGTCACGATCACATATTTTAGAGAAACAACAAATATCGGTACATATAAGATATAAGTGTCTTATATCGGCTGAAAGCTTAAATTCTTGTTAATAGAACTGCACTGTCCAATTTACAGTAGCTATTACCGTGAAAAAATGCCATGCTATTGTTTGAGGAGAGCTCCTAACAACAAAATACTGTTTTCACTGCGATAGGTTTGATAAATCCACCTCTGAAGGTAAAATGTGTACTTACAGTGGGGCAAAAAAGTATTTAGTCAGCCACCAATTGTGCAAGTTCTCCCACTTAAAAAGATGAGAGAGGCCTGTAATTTTCATCATAGGTACACTTCAACCATGACAGACAAAATGAGGGAAAAAAATCCAGAAAATCACATTGTAGGATTTTTWATGAATTTATTTGCAAATTATGGTGGAAAATAAGTATTTGGTCAATAACAAAAGTTTATCTCAATAMTTTGTTATATACCYTTTGTTGGCAATGACAGAGGTCAAACGTTTTCTGTAAGTCTTCACAAGGTTTTCACACACTGTTGCTGGTATTTTGGCCCATTCCTCCATGCAGATCTCCTCTAGAGCAGTGATGTTTTGGGGCTGTTGCTGGGCAACACAGACTTTCAACTCCCTCTAAAGATTTTCTATGGGGTTGAGATCTGGAGACTGGCTAGGCCACTCCAGGACCTTGAAATGTATACTTATATACATATACATATACATATACTTTGGAGGGAGTGATACTTACAATACTTATTTTCCACCATATTGTCATTTTAGGCGAAAATGTTAAAAAAAGGGGGCTATCCCTATGTTATTTTAAGAAAATATTTAGCAGGTAGACTAAAATAAAAAAGTAATAATAAAAAGTAACACAATATATCCCGTTATGGCTAGTCGTGGCGCTAGCGACCCACCTCGACAACATCCGGTGAAATTGCAGAGCGTGAAATTCAGATTACAGAAATAGAAATATTTAACATTCATGATAATACAAGTGTCATACATCAAAATAAAGCGTCACTTCTTGTTAATCCAGCCGCTGTGTCAGATTTCAAAAAGGCTTTATTGCGAAAGCACACCATGTGATTATCTGAGGACAGCGCCCGTAAACATTTTTCAACCAGGCAGGTGCGCCACGAAAGTCAGAAATAGCGATATAATAAATGGCTTACCTTTGAAGATCTTCTTCTGTTGGCACTCCAAAAGGTCCCAGATAAATCACAAATGGTCCTTTTGTTCGATAATGTCCTTCTTTATATCCCCAAAAACTCAGTTTAGCTGGCGCGCTTCATTCAATAATCCACCGGTTTCCCTCCTTCAAAATACATACAAAATGAATCCCAAACGTTACCAATAAACTTCTCCATCCAAGTCAAACAACGTTTATAATCGAACCTCAGGTACCCTAATACGTAAATAAACAATACAATTTAAGACGGAGAATCGTTATTGTCTTTATCGGAGATAAACAACAAAGAACACGCTCTCATCCATGCGCATGAAAACATTACAGCCAAAATGGGAGCCACTTAGAAAAACTACAAATTCTAGATCATTTTTCCAAAAACAAGCCTGAAACTCTTTCTAAAGACTGTTGACATCTAGTGGAAGCCCTAGGAACTACAATCTGGGAGGTTTTCGCCTCATAATAAACATGACAGCCAATGGAAACGGTGGTAGGCTGAAAATATATATTTTTTGGATGGTTTGTCCTCGGGTTTTCGCCTGCCATATCAGATCTGTTATATTCACAGACATTATTTTAACAGTTTTAGATTTATAGTGTTTTATATCTATTATATGCATATCCTAGCTTCTGGGCCTGAGTAACAGGCAGTTTACTTTGGGCACGCTTTTCATCCAGACATCAAAACACTGCCCAAAGAGGACAGGGGACACCACTACTGAGTCAGTGTGCGGGAGTACAGGCTAGTTGAGGTAATCTGTACATGTAGGTGTAGGCGAAGTGACTATGCATAGATAACAAACAGCGAGTAGCAGCAGTGTACAAAAGGGAGGGGGGTCAATGTAAATGTTTTTTCTTTGTATTATCTTTTACCAGCTCTATTGTGTTATATTCTCCTACATTCCTTTCACATTTCCACAAACTTCAAAGTGTTTCCTTTCAAATGGTACCAAGAATATGCATATCCTTGCTTTAGGGCCTGAGCTACAGGCAGCTAGGTTTGGGCGGATCCTTTAGCGGTTTTAAGATGAGGTAGGACAATTCGTTTTTTTATGAGCAGGGCCAGATCTACATAGTGGACATGTATCCAGAGAGCTAGTCCTCACCTGGCCAGATCTACATAGTTAACTTCTCTAGGATAGGGGGCAGAATTTTCACGTTTGGATGAAAAGCATACCCAAATTCAACTGCCAGCTACTCATCCCCAGAAGATAAGATATGCATATTATTAGTACACTCTGAAGTTTCTAAAACTGTTTGAATGATGTCTGTGAGTATAACAGAACTTATTTAGCAGGCGAAACCCCGAGGACAAACCATTCCGATTTTTTTTTTTTAGGTCACTCTCTTTTCAATGCGTTTTCATTGGGAATCCAGAATTCTAAGGGACCTTCTTGCAGTTCCTACCGCTTACACTGGATGTCAACAGTCTTTAGAAATTGGTTGAGGGTTTTTCCTTTGTGTAATGAAGAAGTACGGCCATTTTGAACGAGAGTCACTTGAGGTGTACTGTTAGTTAGAGGCGCATGACCAGAAARCWWGCTACAGTTTGTTTTAATCCTRTATTGAACACAGATCAYCCYGTCTTCAATTKKATCRATTATTTACGTAAAAAAATACCTAAAGTTGTATTACAAAAGTAGTTTGAAATGTTTTGGCAAAGTTTACAGGTAACTTTTGAGATATTTTGTAGTCACTTTTCACAGGTTGGAACCGGTGTTTTTCTGGATCAAACGCGCCAAATAAATTGACATTTTGGATTTATATCGACGGAATGAATCGAACAAAAGGACCATTTGTGATGTTCATGGGACATATTGGAGTGCCAACAACAGAAGCTCGTCAAAGGTAAGGCATGAATTATATTTTTATTTCTACGTTTTGTGTCGCGCCTGCAGGGTTGAAATATGCTTCTCTCTCTTTGTTTACAATGGTGCTATCCTCAGATAATAGCATTGTTTGCTTTAGCCGAAAAGCCTATTTGAATTCTGACATGTTGGCTGGATTCACAACCAGTGTAACTTTAATTTGGTATCTTTCATGTGTGATTTAATGAAAGTTTGATTTTTATAGTAATTTATTTGATTTTGCATTTTCTCTGGCTTTTGGCCAAGTGAGACAGTAGCGTCCCGCTTAAACTCAGATTTTTGGATATAAATATGAACTTTACCGAACAAAACATACATGTATTGTGTAACATGAAGTCCTATGAGTGTCCTCTGATGAAGATCATCAAAGGTTAGTGATTCATTTTAACTCTATTTCTGCTTTTTGTTACTCCTCTCCTTGGCTAGAAAAATGGCTGTGTTTTTCTGTGGCTATGTACTGACCTAACATAATCGCAAGGTGTGCTTTCGCCGTAAATCCTTTTTGAAATCAGACACTGTGGCTGGATTAACGAGAAGTTTATCTTTAAAATGGTGTATAATGCTTGTATGTTTGAGGAATTTTAATTCTGAGATTTCTGTTGTTTTGAATTTGGCGCCCTGCAATTTCACTGGCTGTTGGTTAGGTGGGACGCTACCGTACCACATATCGCAGAGAAGTTAACATGTATCTGGAGAGATCATCCTCACCTGGCCAGATCGATCTACATAGTGGACATGTATCTGATGGCGCCGGAAGAGATGGCTGCCGTTTTACTCGCTCCTAACCAATTGTGCTATTGTGTGTGCTTTTTTTGCGTTATTGGTAACTTATTTTGTACAAAATGTTTCTGCTCCCGTCTCTTATGACCGATAAGAGCTTCTGGATATCAAAACAGTTATTATTCACATCGTACTGGACGAAGATTTTTACTTTAACGAGTCGGACATGAAGGATTTAATTCAGACACCCGACGAGGCCCAAATCCCGTCATTCGCATGAAGAAGAGACAGAGATATCGGGGACGTAGGTCGGGGTGATTGTATGGATCCAACAGCGAGTGAGTAAGCCCCCTCTACGATCAGTCCTATTAGCCAACGTGAAATCATTGGATAACAAAATGGATGAGCTCCGACCAAGACTATCCTACCAACGGGACATTAAAAACTGTAATATCTTATGTTTCACGAGTCGTGGCTGAATGACGACATGGATAACATACAGCTGGCTGGGTTTTCGGTCTATTGGCAAGATAGAACATCTACCTCCGGTAAGACAAGGGGTGGTTGTCTCTGTCTATTTGGAAATAACAGCTGGTGCATGAAATCTAATACTAAGGAAGTCTCGAGGTTTTACTCATCTGAGGTAGAGTATCTCATGATAAGCTGTAGACCACATTATTTTCCGAGAGAGTTTTCATCTATATTTTTCATAGCTGTCTATTTATCACCACAAACCAATTCTGACACTAAGATGGCACTCAACTAGCTGTATAAGGCCATAAGCAAACAAGAAAATTCTCATCCAGCTGTGGTGCTCCTAGTGGCAAGAGACTTGTTAAATGTGCAACCAAATGGAAAAAAACTATAGACTACCTTTACTCCACACACAGAGAAATGAAAAAAGCTCTCTTTACCTCATTTCTGTGTAACCAGAGGGGAAAAAACGATAGACCACCTTTACTCCACACACAGAGACGTATACATAGCTCTCCCCCTGCCCTCCATTTGGCAAATCTGACCATAACTCCATCCTCCTGATTCCTGTATACAAGAAAAACTAAAGCTGGAAGTACCAGTGACTCGCTCAATAAGGAAGTGGTCAGATGATGCAGATGCTAAGCTACAGGACTGTTTTGCTAGCACAGACTGGAATATGTTCTCGGATTCTTCTGATGGTATTGAGGAGTACACCACATCAGTCCCTGTTTTCAGCAATAAGTGCATCGATGACATCATCTGCACAGCCCCCGTAAGTACATACCCAAACCAGAAGCCTTGGATTACAGGCAACATTCGCACTGAGACGAACCATCAAACAGGCATAGCGTCAATATAGGACTAAGATTGAATGGTACTACACCGGCACCGACGCTCGACGGATGTGGCTGGGCCTGCAAACTATTACGGACAACAAAGGGAAGCACAGCCGTGAGCTGCCCAGTGACACAAATTTACCAGACGAGATAAATAACTTCTGTGCTTGCTTCGAGGCAAGCAACACTGAATCATACATCAGCTGCTCCGGACGACTTTTTGTTTACGCTCTCCGTATCCGATGTGAGTAAGACCTTTAAACAGGTTAACATACACAAGGCCGCAGGGCCAGACTGATTACTGGCCGCAGGGCCAGACTGAGCATTCGCTGACCAACTGGCAAGTGTCTTCACTGACATTTTCAACCTGGCCCTGACCGAGTCTGCAATACCAACATGTTTCAAGCAGACCACCATAGGCCTTGTGCCCAAGAACACCAAGGTAACCAGCCTAAATAAATAATGACCCGTAGAACTGACTAACAACCTGTAGCCATGAAGTGCTTTGATTGGCTGGTCATGGCTCACATAAACACCATTATACCAGAAACCCTAGACCCACTCCAATTTGCATACTGTCCCAATTAGATCCACAGATGAAGCAATCTCTATTGCATTACATACTGCCCTTTCCCACCTGGAGAAAAGGAACACCTATGTGAGAATGCTATTTATTGACTACAGCTCAGCGAGAAACACCAACATTCCCTCAAAGCTCATCACTAAGCTAAGGACCCTGGGACTAAACACCTCCCACCTGCAACTGGATCCTGGACTTCCTGACGGGCCACCCCCCAGGTGGTAAGGGTAGGTAACAACACATCCGCCACGCTGGTCCTCAACACACGGGCCCCCCATGACTGCATGGCCAGGTATGACTCCAACACCATCATTAAGTTTGCCGATGACACAACAGTGGTAGGCCGACAACGACGAGACAGCCTATAGGAAGGATGTCAAAGACCTGGTCATGTGGTGCGAGGACAACAACCTCTCCCTCAATGTGATCAAGACAAATTAGATGATTCTCATCAACGGGCTTTAGTGGAACAGGTTTAGAGCTTCAAGTTCCTTGGTGTCCACATCACCAACAAACTAAGACAGTCGTGAAGAGTGCACGACAAAACCTATTCCCCCTCAGGAGACTGAAAGGATTTGGCATGAGTCCTCAGATGCTCAAAAGGTTCTACAGCTGCACCATCGCGAGCATCCTGACTGGTTGCATCACTGCCTGGTATGGCTACTGTTCAGCCTTTGACCGCAAGGCACTACATAGGGTAGTGCGTACGGCCCAGTACATCACTGGGGCCAAATTTCCTGCCATCCAGGACCTCTATACCAGGCGGTGTCAGAGGAAGTCCCTGAAAATTGTCAAAGACTCCAGCCACCTTAGTCATAGACTGTTCTCTCTGCTACTGCACGGCAAGCGGTACCGGAGCGCCAAGTCTAGGTCCAAGAGGCTTCTAAACAGTTTCTACCCGCAAGCCATAAGACTCCTGAACATCTAATCAAATGGCTACCCAGACTATTTGCATCACCCCCCCACCCCCTCTGCCACTGCTACTCTCTGTTATGATCTATGCATAGTCACTTTAATAACTCTACCTACATGTACATATTACCTCAATTTCCTCAACTAACCGGTGCCCCCGCAGATTGACTCTGTACCGGTACTCCCAGTATATAGTCTCGCTATTGTTATTTTACTGGTGCTCTTTAATTACTTGTTCCTTTTATTTATTTCTTATTCTTGTTCGTCTGTTTTATTAAACTGCATTGTTGGTTAGGGGCTCGTAAGTCAGCATTTCACTGTAAGGTCTACACCTGTTGTATTCGGCGCATGTGAGTAACAACATTTTATTTTATTTGATTTGACTATGAGCCTAACTGTCAGCTGTCTCTAATCATGTACACACACACACACACACACACACACACACACACACAGACCCCTTTTCCTCATAGGTTAAATTGTAAATCTCTCCCTCTCTCTCTTTCGCAGGAGTTGGTTGTGTGAGGGTGCTGTGGGTGGTGAGAGAATTAGCATTCCCTTTTTTAGTGGTTTTATTTTAGTGGTTTAGTGGGATTTATTTTAGTGGTTTTATGGCCTACATTGTCGGGAGAATTAGTCGCTTGGATGGTATTTGTTTGGTGGGAGTGTGGATGGTCTCCCTTGGAGAAGCCGTCACTGTCTCTCCGCCATGGGTTCAGGTGTATGACTGAGCTGAATGTGCAGTGGAGGATGTTGCCCTCGCTGTGGGAAAACAGGTTGGCCATGAAAATATTTCAAATGCTTTGCAAATGAATAAAGCAGTGATTGTGTTTCTGAAAGAAGGGTGCCGTCAACCGGCTAGTTGAGACAGTTGTTACTCTAAATGGAAGTCATGCTTTTGGTCCGGCTATGAGGGTTGCTACAGTATATCTAATGTGCCACCATTCATTCCCGATGGAGACATAATGCCAGAACTCGCACGTTACGTGAAATTTGCCAGACCGATGAGAGAGTTATTACTTGGATGTAAAGATCCACCTTTGAAACATGTTACTGCTTGTAGAAGGCAGGATTTCATGTTTTTAGACTCACCGACATTTAGACATTTTGTATCAGGTGAGGTATGAGGGGAAAGCCTACATGGTTTATGCAACCACAGGTAGTCTGAAGTGTTTTGATTGTGGGGAGATTGTACATAAGCGGTAGGCATGCACTGACAGGGAGCGGGGCGAGCAGGGCACTGATGGATCCTCTGTCGTGTCTGGCTCCAGATCTGAGAGCGGGCCTGGGGGTTCAGGGCGTACCCGACTCCACACCGGGTCCAGACTCAACCCCAAACATTGGAATTGCAAGATTCTGTCGCCCATGCTGTTAATGTTAATGTAGCCGAGGTTGCTGTGGCGGGGAGCTCAGGGGCGGGCGTGATAGTGACTGAACTCACGTCAGTGGTTACTGAGGGTAGAGGCAATGCTGACCCTGAGGCTGAGATGCCTGGCTCACAGACAATGGAGATTGATGTGCTCAGAGTAATTACAGACACACAGGCTGATGTGCCCAGTGTAATTACAGACATGCAGGGTGATGGTGGAGTGGAGTTGGAGGCAGTGGGGGGAAGCTGGGGGGCTTCTGTGGAGCTGCCCAATGAGGATGGAGGAATGGAGGAAGAGATTGGTACGCTGTCGGATATCGCATCAATGTAGATTTAGCATCTCAGGGTGAGTCCTAATTAGGTTTACTGTACACATTACAGCAGGTTGATGCTTTTCTGCAGGATTCATTTAGTAAGAACATTGACGTGCAGGATTTTCCTGTTCATCAGGACATTCAAATCAAATCAAATGTTATTGATCACATACACATATTTTATGTTTTATTCACATACAGATTTTACACAAACTTTTTTAAGTTTATCAGGACAGTCGATCACATTAAGACATCAGTGGGCGTGGATAAAGTTAGTCAGATTGGGGGGTGGCATTTGAAAGGCCATGTCGCAGCAGTAAGAAAAGGGCAAGGTCCAGCAAAAGGAAAGAAAAATAAAATAAAATAAAAGTTAATAAAAAACATGGTATGATCAGCATCACAGGGTGATTTATTCCCCTTGTCTGTTACCTCTGTTGGTTTTATTGCTTTCCTTTTCAAGTCTTTTTATGGAAGCTTAAACATAAATGGGGAAAGAGACAGGAGGGCTGTGATGTATGAGTTCAGTAGACATAAACTTTTGAATGTGGTGTTCTTACAGGAGACCCACAGTGATAGTGGTATTGAGGCAGTGTGGGGCATGGAGCGGGAGGGGCAGTATTCATGGGGCAAATGTAAGTGCAGGATTAGCAGTTCTGTTCTCATCGGGCCTAGACCTTAAAGTGATAACTACCTCAGAGGTGGATAAGGGGCGGTTGTTGTTGGTTCAGGCAGAAATAGGGGGGTTTCCTTTTCTGTTTGTTAATGTCTATGTTCCCAGTAGGGGGACTGACCAGGTGCAGCTATTTGATAAGCTTAGACAGGATCTGCTGCAGTATGACATAAATAGCTGTATTGTAATCCTGGAACAGATTATACACTAGATAGGAACTGGGAAGAGGCCACAGTCAGGGGTGGTCTTCACCGATATGTTGAAACAGCATGGACTAGTAGATTTGTTAAGTGACAGAAATCAGGGAGGCAAGAGCTATACATGGATGAAGGTAGTGGAGGGGAAGATTAGTGCAGCAAGGCTGGATAGGATCTATGTCAGTAAGGGGAGCTGTAACAGGGTTATGGACTCCCAGATCTGCCCTAGTGGCTTCTCAGACCATCACTTGGTAACAGTTGAGTGTAGCTTGTTGAGTATAGCTTGTCAGTTGTACCTCATCCAAGGTCTTACTGGCACTTTAGTGCTAAATGATTGCGTCATGCCTCTTTTTGTGAGTGGTTCTGTGTTTTATGGGAGAGTTGAAAAGGGAGGAAAGCTGAGTTTGAGAACCTAAGACAATGGTGGGAGGTGGGGAAAACACAAATAAGTGTCACGCCCTGACCATAGAGAGCCCTCAGGGTTCTCTCTGGTGTAATAGGTCAGGGCGTGACTAGGGGGGTTTCTAGGTATTATATTTCTATGTTGGTGTGTGTGTATGGTTCCCAATTGGAGGCAGCTGATAATCGTTACCTCTAATTGGGGATCATACTTAGTGTGTTCTTTTTCCCACCTGCTAGGTGGGATATTGTTTTGTATGAATGCCTATGTGCGCTACGTATTTCACGATCGTTATATCGTTGTTGTTTTGGAAGTGTCACTATCATTAAAATGTGGAACTCTACTCATGCTGCGCCTTGGTCCAATTATTCATACGACGGTCGTGACAATAAGGTTGTTTTGCCAGCAGTACTCTGCCCATGGGACAGCTAGGATAAGGTCTACTATGCAGAGGTTGGAGAAGGATGTTTGAGAAATTGAGAATAGCCTTGTTGGGCAGCAGGACTCAGGGTCAGAGTGGGAGTTGGTGGCTAAGCGGACACAGCTGGGATCTTTTTACAGGATCAGGTGTGCTCATTAGAGCATGGATGGCCACCCTGACGGACATGGATTCTCCAAGTGCGTTGTTCAACCTGGAGAATAAATCGGCGCAGCAGAAACAGATATTCCATCTACGATGTCCTTCAGGGTGTCTGATGTTGGATCCAGCAGAGATGAGGAGGATGACTATGGACTTCTATGCAGACCTCTACAGTGACAGCAATACTGATTATCAGTGTGCTCAGGAGATTCTGCATGGGATGCCTGAGCTCGGGCCTGAGCAGAGTGCTGGGCTGGTGGGGGATCTTTAGTTTCAGGAACTAACAGTGGCTGTGCAGCAGCTCTCCCTAGGCTGTGCGCTGAGGGGTCGATGGATTGACAGTTGAGTTTTATGAGTTACTGTTTCTGTACTGGGGTACCAGGGGGAGATGACTCCAGTATGGAGTTGGGGGCCAAACACTGGTCTCTACACGATGAGAACTGTTTTTACAGCAGATACTGTCTGCTGTGAATTATAAGTATCTTTCATGTAAATCTTAACCTTCTGACCCAATCCATACATCTGTTTGTCATATAGACTGAAGGAGGATGGACTTTGCTATAAAATGCTGTGGCTCAAACCATCTCATTGAGTTCTCAGTGATCACCTCCAGGGGTGAATACCGACCAGCTCCATTACTGCAGTAATTAAATAATAAAGTTGGATTGTTTTGAAGAAATCTAAAAGTCTCTCCCTTTGATTACAATAATTCCACCACAAGAGGCAGCTGTTGTCTATGTTGTGCTTTTTCTCTGAGTTGTAAAAGCAAGCTGAGCAGAAACTGGCTACTCTTTAGTTGACTGATCTAGCTGGCAAGGTAACTGCTGTTTGACAGAAAAAAAGTATGTATTCCCAGTGCTGAGCTAGTAGTAACTGACATGTTACGTTAGCTAATGTTTCATCCCCTCGCAATGAACTAAATTATCTATTAGCAGCTCGTTAGCTAACTAGGAGCTACCACAGCCAGTTCTAGCTAGGCTCTAGCTATCTGTCAGGTAACAGTATCTAACAGCTGTTGTGTGTATGGAAATGTTTTGTAGCATTTGTTTTGTCCCGTTTCAAAATAAGTAAATGTGATGTACCTCGTTAGAGCTAGACAAAGTTGGTTAATTTATGCTAGCTTGTCTCACTAACTTTAGCTATTAGTTTTGCTCAATCACACTACAAATGAATCAAATGATGAAACCGGCTGCAAAACGGTTGAAGACAGATATTCTGATATTTTTTCAGCCCCCCAAAATATTTGTCATGCTTCATCTGAGCAGGATCAGATGGTGACACGGGTCTCATCAAACGTATTTTTCACGTGCGCCGAATACAACAGGTTGTTGTACAACCTTACCGTGAAATGCTTACTTACAGGCTCTAACCAACAGTACAATTTAAAAATATATAAAAAAATTAGTTATTAGGTGCACAATAGGTAAGTCAAGAAACAAAAACAAGGGGTCAGACAGACAGGGAAGACCAGTCTGTGACAGCTTAGATGTGAACTTTTGCCAATACAACACTTTACTCTCTCTGTGCAGCAAACACTGGACAAGCAAGAAGCTTCAAAGATTATTATTTATTTTAAGTCAGTCAGGCACTCTAAGATGTTTGTACCTTGTTTTGTGCTGCTACCATGTTGTGCTGCTGCCATGTTGTGTTGCTACCATGCTGTGTGGTCATGTGTTGCTGCCTGCTATGTTGTCTTAGGTCTCTCTTCATGTAGTGTTGTCTCTCTTGTCATGATGTTGTTTTGTCCTATATTTTTATTTAATTTATTTTTATTTTTAATCCCAGCCCCCGTCCCCGCAGGAGGCCTTTTGCCTTTTGGTAGGCCATCATTGTGACTAAGAATTTGTTCTTTATTGACTTGCCTAGTTAAATAAAGGTTAAATAAATAAAAAAAATATATAAAAATTTCCAAACTGTATTAAGGGTTGATAGAGGTTTTTCCCGATGACTCCAAACATGTCAAACAAAAATCTGAGGAAGCACTGGGAGATGCTATTGATGATGATGAATGGATACAGATATGTTTGAATGCCCAGTCATGTTCATTTAATCTCAGACATAAATTACTGCAGTTTAAGACCATCCACAGAACATACTATATTCCAGTGAAACTGAATATCATGCACTCAGAAATGTAAGTCCTCTGCTAGAGGTGTAAAACACAAAAGGGGACATATTTGCATATCCTATGATCTTGTTAAGGCTGGCTAAAATCTGGCAAAGAATATGTTATTTTATCTCTGCATGTCCACAGAGCCTCCCTTCTCCCTGTTTTTGTTTGCTTTGAAATGTTGATACTGGAGACTGTTATCAGAAGAAACTTTGTAACCAAGCACTTATAGTGGCATAGGTATGCATTGCCATTACTTGGAAGGTTGGTTATCCTCCTACAGTGTATGGAAGAAATGTCAAGTTATGTACTATATTAGTTTTTTTACAAAATTATGTGTATACTGTGCAACTTTCATAAGGCCTGGATGCCTTATATGGAATATGACAATAGGAGTCTGTATTGAAAACATGCCCACGTCAGGGGAGAGACCTATTTAGGCAATCCCAAGCTGCTGGGCTGCTAAGTCCTGACCCTGAGGGTCTGCTGTACTGTTGGTTGTCACCTTGGCCTTGGCCTAACACACCTGAAACCAATAATGAATGTTTCGCTAAGATCCTAAAGCTGAGTGGGATGTGTTGGGTTGGGGAACTACAGAGCCGTGACCCCTAGGGGCAGGACATGGTGACCCAGCTATATTGTAAGCAAGTAAAAAGAGCTCTACAGTACTATTAGGCCTGTGTGCTAATGTGTAGGTGTATGTGAGTTTTTATGAAACTTTTGGTTTCAAAACTGTACCCTTGAGACATAAAAAAAATGAGAGAGTTGAGTTATTGTCTAAAATCTTGAGTTATTGGCTTAAAATCTTGTTAATCTAACTGCGCTGTCCAATTTACAGTATCTATTACAGTGAAATAATACCATGCTATTGTTTGAGGAGAGTGCACAATTTTGAACAAGAAAGTTATTAATAAACAAATTAGTCACATTTGGGCAGTCTTGATACAAAACTTTGAACAGAAATGCAATGGTTCACTGGATCAGTCTAAAACTTTGCACATAAAGTGTAAGTGAAGTGTTGGGGCTGTGTTTGAGAGCGATGCCCTTTAGGGTACGGGCGAAGGTGGGCACTGCTGCCTTGTATAGGTGGACCTGGTTATAAAGGCTGTTCAAGTCCAGGGTGGAGAGGTGGGCCAGGTAAACATTTGGTTTTGAGGCACAGTCAATGGAAATACTTGCGTTTACCTGCTGTATGGTAGCAGGGTGGAAGTATTTTCATGGTAGCAGGGTGGATATACCCACTTGTGCATTGGTGAAAGTAGAAGAAGCCTTTTCAATCACTCCCTTTAGTGCTATGGCCACCCTTTCCTGCTGTGCTCTCAGGTCGTTTGTGCCTGTCGTATTATTATGTGGCTAGGTGAATCTAGTTGGTCCTCAGACAGAAGGTCTAGGGCGCGCTGGGTGTTTGGACACCAGAGTTTAGACACACTGTTTTTGGGAGATTTTTTTTTTTCTTGTATATATTTCCAGTTTGAGTCCATAAGGAGAACAATCTGTGTCTTGTGTATGTCCTCAGTGGGTATGGGGGGGTTATCAGGAGGCTATCAGGGTGGCTGACAGGGGGGGTGCTCAGAGGGGGTGAGATCCCCTGGGCTTGGGGTTCTTCATTCGTCTGTCCCGTTGTGATGTCGACGTAGT
Source organism: Salvelinus sp. IW2-2015 (assembly GCF_002910315.2). Taxonomy (NCBI): domain Eukaryota; kingdom Metazoa; phylum Chordata; class Actinopteri; order Salmoniformes; family Salmonidae; genus Salvelinus; species Salvelinus sp. IW2-2015. Next base: position 30,023,281 of record NC_036842.1, read on the forward strand.
CAGGGTCTGGGGTGGACTGTTCTACTGTGGTGTTGAGACTTTTGTCGGGAGCTGAGGTAGGCTGTTCTGCTGGCTTCTCTGCGGGGGTGGCCTCCTCTCTAGTGGGTTGTTCTCTGTTACACGCCAGCCCCCTCACCCTCTCCTCCAGCAGTCTGATCCTGTCCTCTAGTGCTCTGTTCTTCTCCTGCTCCTGCTTTTTATCCTGTTGAAGTTGTCTCACCACAGTCCAGGGTGCAGATATGTCTCTCTCCACCTCCAGCTCTCCAGGTCTGGTTAAGGGGGTGTTGTTGTGCTGGACTGTTGTCTGGGTCTGTGCTGACTGGAGTGTAAACACCTGCTGTTCCAGCTCCACCTGCCTTACCTCCAGCTGGGTGAATTTATCCTTAATTTCAATGAGCTGGGTTGACTTTCTCCTTGGGGTTGCTCATCTGTGGGGTTATATAATGAAGAGGTCTGGTCTGACCCGCTCGGGGTGGGGGTATCATTCTAAAGGGAGAGCTTCTCCTGCTGAGCTAATTCTTTGATTAGGTGAAAGTCCAGCTGAAACTGTTTGGGGTTGCCCTGTACCAATACTGTTCCATACTTATAGAGATTTATATTAGCTGACTCAGAGTCCTCGTTGTCTAGTATCCTGATTTTCCACCCCTCGGTAACACCCCACCTCTTAACAGAGGGGTAGTGTGTTAATATAGCACTGTGCCATGCCAGGGGATGGTCTGGTTAATATAGCACTGTGCCATGCCAGGGGATGGTCTGGTTAATATAGCACTGTGCCATGCAGGAGATGGTCTGGTTAATATAGCACTGTGCCATGCCAGGGGATGGTCTGGTTAATATAGCACTGTGCCATGCCAGGAGATGGTCTGGTTAATATAGCACTGTGCCATGCCAGGAGATGGTCTGGTTAATATAGCACTGTGCCATGCCAGGGGATGGTCTGGTTAATATAGCACTGTGCCATGCCAGGAGACGGTCTGTGTGGAAGACGAGGTTGCTGATGTTCCCATTTTTATAATAGTCAGCAAAAAGTGTCTCTGGATTTTCCATAAGCAGCTTCATTTTGTGCTCTTTTCGTGTCTTATCATTCTTTACATACACAGGGTACTGTATTTTAATTACCTCTGAACAGCTGGAGGCAGCTTCTAATGCCTCTCCATTTGGTGGGCTAAAGGGCTTTGACACCTATCACTTGACACGTCATTGCTAATTGAAGTTGTATCAAGCTTGTCAGCCTTAATTTAGCATTCAGTCCTTATAAAATAATGTAATGTATTTTTCTTCTTGGCTTTTGGAAATAAAATATAGCTTCAGACTTAACATTACTCACTCAGTCCCAGGTTGGATGGTGTTTTCAGGTTTCTGTTGTTTTCCAGAGCATTTGCTGTATAGCTTTGGAATAATAATCTTTGGTAGTTGTAAGCCTTCCAGGTGATTCCGTAATTCCGTCCAAAATCAGGTTGTAGGTTTTGAGTTTTGATTTGGAGTGAAGGTTATGTTGTAGAGGGTA
>NC_036842.1:30031482-30045445 GCF_002910315.2 Salvelinus sp. IW2-2015
CACACACACACACACACACACACACACACACACACACACACACACCTACGCACATGCATACACACGCATAAACATACACAGACTCCCTTTCCTCACAGGTTAAATATCTCTCTCTCTCTTCACTGACTGATCTTTCCTCTATTTCTTCCCAAACGCTCCCTCCTTCTCACTGTAAAGTCCCATACCTATCCTATTTCTCTCCTCCTCTCCTCATGCCTTCGTCTCTCGCCATACCATCCTTCCTTCCCTAGATTTTTCCACCCCTTTCCTTTCCTGTGGACAATCTTTCTCCTCTCCTCTTCGTTTCAGGTCGTCAATTTCTTTTGGGCTTTGGTTTACTTTTTCCTATTCTTTCACCTCCATTCTTCCACTCTTTTTCCAAACTATGGAGTTCAGTCTTTGAGGCCAGCCTGGAGGTGGCATTTCTGATTGGTGCTGCAGTGAGAAGACAGAAGAGAGAGGAGACAGAGCTTTGCAATGGTGACCTTTGTGGATTTCTAAAGCTCATTATTCCTCATTGGGTCTGGGTAGAACTCTGTGGGGAGAAAGAAGGGCCCGGCCGGGGGTAGAGGGCCAGAGGAGGGGGTACGAGTTGAATCACGTCCTCTTTTCTTTTTTTTTCACTCTGTCTTTTTCATTCTTTATGTCTACATCTGCTTCAATCTCGATCTCACTATGTCGTTCTATCTCTCTCACTCCTCTCTGACCCTTATCTTCACTTATTTTCTCTCTCTTCTCGCTCTCTCTTCTTTTAAGTAAAAGACTCAGTACGGGGCAAATACCCCTCAGATGTGAGTAGATGGAGAGAGAAAGATAGATGAGAGAGAGAGAGAGAGAGAGTGAGATGAGAGAGTGAGGTGAGAGCGAGAAAGAGAGGGAGAATGATATAAGATAGAGAGAGAATGTGAGAGACAGGAGAGAACATCAGACATATGTATTTCTACCTAATTACACAGTGACTATTAGAGTGAGGCCAGATCCATGTGTGTCACACTGTGTGAGTGATACAGTACAGTAGCACCCCCATGACATGCCATTTCCAGAGCTGTCTTCCTATGTAGAGCAGGATAGAGGCATTTCATATTAATCAGACGGCTGAATGTTACGAAAATGTTTTCATTTTCGTACACGGTGTTTATGAATGACAATAGAAGTTTTAAAAATGCATGTTCTCGTGCTGTAATTCTGATCATTCCCTATTAAACATAGTTCTCTAGTTGCCTGCCACTTCTGTCATAATGAACAGAATTATGTATGGGGTTATAATTAAACCTCGGACGGAAGACAATGGAGAAGGGAGTGTGTGTGTGAAGTGGAGGTGTGGGGGGGGGGGGTAGATGTGTTTGCGTGTGTGGGTAGGTGTATTTGAGCAGATATGATTATTTGTGTGTGTGATATGAAAACTACAGCAGGTTCATCTTTAATAATGGGTGTCTACACACACATGGATTTCTCCAGTGAATAATGTATTTGTATGCCACTGCTCTTATCTTAGAAACACACAATAACCACTCTACTCTTACCTATCTTAGAAACACACAATAACCAGTCTACTCTTACCTATCTTAGAAACACACAATAACCAGTCTACTCTTACCTATCTTAGAAACACACAATAACCAGTCTACTCTTACCTATCTTAGAAACACACAATAACCAGTCTACTCTTACCTATCTTAGAAACACACAATAACCAGTCTACTCTTACCTATCTTAGAAACACACAATAACCAGTCTACTCCACCATGTAGCCCCGCCATGCTGCTCCGTCATGTCGCTCCGCCTACTGAGCAAGCATGATCACTGAACCAACACAGAGGTTGAATGGATATAATACCAGTCCCTACGGCCTTTTTATACCGCAGGTACTTTATGTGCTGCATTACATGACCATAGCACCAAACACACATAAAGCATTAAGTCACAACAGCACAACAGATGGAAAATCACCAGCTCATACTATAGTGTTGATAATCACAGATTTCGCAGCAACATACCAGGCAGATAAAACAAGGCGGGCAGCTTAATGGAGTGTTTTCAATTAGATCCCATTAGCCAAGTTAATTGCATGAGGAATGTTCATAATGAAGTGTAATTACTAATTCAGCCTAGCTGGAGCTGGATGAGGAGAGCAGTAGCAGCAACAGTAGCATACAGAAACATCAGGCAGGCAGGAGGCATGAAAGAACTGGTGCTACATGTTCATCATTTATACTCCTGCAGGGGTTAAAAAACAACAGTGTTTTAGTTCTCTGATCCTGTTCTGTTTCTGTCACTCTCTCTTCTTCTACTCTTTCATCCTCTCTTCTTTTTCTCTATTGTCTTGTCAACTCTCCATGTCTTTACCTCCAAGGGTAACTCTCTCTAACGTTTACTCTTCGGACTCTCTCTCTCACTGTCGCCTCTCCATATTTCATCCTCTCACTCCATCTCCCCCTTCTAATCCCCCCTCTCTCACTCCTCCTCTCTCTCTCTCTCTCTCTCTCTCTCTCGCTCTCTCACTGTCACCTTTTCATCTTTCATACTCTCTCACTCCATTTCCCACCTCTTCTCCCTCTATAACTCCCGCTCTCTCCTCCCTCCTTCTCTCCAACCCTGAGGCTAAATTCCCTGGTCGGCCAGCTCTCTCCATCTCCTGGGGCTGTGTGTCTTTGTGTACTCTGTCTCTTGTTATACTGTCAGAACAGGAGATTAGTCATTCAATCAAGCTGAAGAGGAGCGTTCCTCCAGATAAGGCCCTGCTGAAGGAGCTCCTTCTACACCAGTCTAGCACAGCACCATATGTCTGTCGAAGCTGAGATTGGCTTCCCGCTTATCGCCGTGGGACATTTGCATCTTTCTGCCTCTCTCTCTCTCTTTTCTCTCCCTCTTTCTCTGATTCTCTCTCTTGTTTTCATGGTCTCTCTCTCTCTCTCTCTCTCTCTCTCTCTCTCTCGCTCTCTCTCTCTCGCTCTCTCTCTCACTTCCCCCCTCTGTCTCTATCACTTTTTCCCTCCCTCTTTCTATATTTTTCTCACTACACTTCATCTTTCTATCCAGCCCCTCCTTCCCTCTCTGTCTCTGATTCTCAAACCATTTTTTCTCTCACTTCATCTACTTCTCATTCCCTCCCCATCTCCCTCCCCGCTATCTTTGAACAAATGTCTGTCAAGGTTCGCTTTCATCTTACATCAGGGGCTATGAGAAATCAAGCCCATGTTCTTTCTCTTTATTTGATTCCAGTGCAGGAAATTACATCCAATTTGCAATCAGACATTCAGAAGACATGAGGAGGACTTTGTTGAGCATACAGCCATGTCCTTGGCCCCCTCTGTGAAAAACATAGAGACGACATCCTCTATAAGTGACTGCTGTGCTGATCTGAGACTGTGGAGGATGACAGAGACAGAGGAGACAGAAAGCTGATGTAGGCACGTTGATGGCACTGCATTAGTAGAAACATTATCGCAAGGCATTTGATTTGAAATACAATTAATATGGAAGGACTGTTACACACAATTGAGCCAACCCCTCTTTAATGCACTAAGAGGTGTGAGAAAAACATGTTTTTTTAAAAACAGTATATCTGTAGGTTTGTTTGTATATGAGTGTGGTTATGTCTATGTGTGTGTATGTGTTGTTGGGCGTGTTTATGTGTGAATGGTTGTGAATGTACAGTTTGTATTGTGTGTGTGTGTGTGTGAGGGGGGGGGGGGGTGCGCGTGCATGACTATCTGTGTGTATGAGTCAGTGTGTGTTTGTTACAGTCAGCGCTCACATGGCATGTACGTTGCATTAGTGGACGTGACTCTCCATTAATGAAGTGCATTCATGTCTGACAGTGCTCTGTAAAGGCAATATCTGAAATGAGCCATGAGCCAATGAGCCACAGCAGGCTGCAGAGCTGTACCAGCCTCAGGAAGCCTCTGGGACTTTGCAGTAATCAGTTTTACTTCATACTATTCTGTTATCATCAGGGTCTTTAATGGTTTCTGCTTTCAGAGTGCAGATTGCAGAGCAACTTGCTTTGTTTTAGATTGGAAATTAAATTGAGAGGCTTTAGTCTGTTGGTGTAGCGTGGAATGGGCATGTTGTAGAGTTGATATTAATAATAGTGGTTGATAATAGTAGCAAATGGAGCTATCCAGAGTCATAAAGAGCTATCTATGGTTCTGGAGCTATCTATTGTTCTGGAGCTATCTATGGTTATGGAGCTATCTATGGTTATGGAGCTATCTATGGTTATGGAGCTATGGTTCTGGAGCTATCTATGATTCTGGAGATATCTATGGTTCTGGAGCTATCTTTTAGCTATCTCATAAAGGTTCATATGGGGAAAGCAAGTCCAGACAATCCTTATATGCCAATGACAGGGATGGTTCACCCAAACTACAATACCTTCTCTTGTGGATTCTGTGACAGTGGTTTCTAGACCTGGATAGATAGCAGATCAATATGTGTCTTTGTTCACTCAGCATATTGAGTGACAAAACAATGGGAGTGGAAGGACACCTTCTAGCATGCTCCAGATAGCATGACGATATGAATTCAACACTTGTCTATTTCCCTGCCTACTTGGTATATCTGAGGCATCTTTTTGTCCTGATTGTGAGTCAGTAATAATCAAAGTTGAGTATCTTCTTATTATCCTGAGTCATTGGAATGGTTATTGGTACTGTCAGTACTGTATACGGACACATGCGTGGGTTACTTAATTAGCTCTAGTGGGCTATGCTATGCATTCTCATGCTGGCTGTCAGAGGCAGTGCTTCAGGGCTCTTGGGGAAGTCAGGGCTAGAATAAAGCCCCAGTGGCCAGTTGCCTGCGGCAGTACAGTGCCCTGACTTGCCACTCAACACTCACTTCTCTTTCCTCCCAGTACAGTGCCCCCTTTTCCCACCTCATCACCCTTCTCCTCCGCTTCCTCAACGCCCCATCTGTACCCTGAGCCCTCACTCCATCTTCACTATAATAGAAACCTTCCTCAATATCCTGCGCATGAACCTCCTCCTCTTTCTCCTCTTCCCCTAGCCCCCTTCCACCCTTGCAAGGTTTTGCAGTGTGAAATGTTATCTGCTGAACAGAGGATGGGCCTAACAAAGCCATTTATCAGCGTTAGAGACAGGCACAGGAGAGAAGGGGGGAACTGGGCAAAGGGAGGCAGGCTGGGCGGGTCACAGAGAGGCCTGGTTAGAGTGTAATCAGAGAGAGGCTCATCTCACATCTTTTCGCCCTCACATACATACACACAAACACTCTCTCTCTCCGTCTCTGATGCACACGCACATAAACACATTTCTGCATAGTGCACCTTCAACCCCAACAACAACTGTTCCCCGGGCGCTGATGACGTCAATTAAGGCAGCCCCTCGCACCTCTCTGATTCAGACGCGTTGGATTAAATGCTGAAAGCACATTTCAGTTGACTGCATTGAGTTGTGCAACTGACTAAGCATCCCCTTTTCCCTTCCCCTATACTCTTCCTCCTCTCTATTAGTTACATTTTCTCCCAGCTTTCTCTGTCCATCTTTGTCTTCTTAGCCCTCTATCATTCTTCCTTTGTCTTCGTCCACCTCTACTTCCACAATCTCCTCTCTTTCCTTCTCCTCACATTCTTCCCCCCATGCAGCCATTTTAGAGAACACACACAATTTGACCAGAAAAACTAAAGTATGGTTTTCCTGGTATTCTCCTTTTTTTATATAGTGCTCCTATCTAAGTGCTTCACACAGCTGTGTCCACACAACCCCACTCTGATACACAGGATCAAGGTTGAGGATAATAGGAACGGTTGTCTCTAGCTGCATACTGATAAGGAGATGGGGAAAGGGTTGTGTACACTGTGTCAATGCACTTTGCATAACCTCTCTGCATTACAGATCTGAAATAATATTGCATACAGCGCAGATATAACAGGTCGTTACAGATATGAACAAGAGTTGAATTAAGATTAGTGCTCAAATCACCTCAGGATGTAAAATCACAGCTGATTTCAGATGACTGGAAACTATGCATTTGACAAACTATTTTAACAGATGATAACCACTGTGGAAACACACACATTGACACACAAACACTTACCCGCACGCACGCACGCACGCACGCACGCACGCACGCACGCACGCACGCACGCACGCACGCACGCACGCACGCAGCACACACACACACACACACACACACACACACACACACACACACACACATATAACACTCACATATTACCACACAATAACACTCACATATTACACACACATATTACACACACATATAAACACTCACATATAACACTCAACACATAACACACATATATAACACTCACATATAACACACATATAACACTCACATAAACACTTCACATATAACACACATATAACATCACATATAACACACATATAACACCTCACATATAACACACATTATAACACTCACATATAACACACATATAACCACTCACATATAACACACATATAACACTCACATATAACACACATATAAACACACATATAACACTTTCACATATAACACTCACATATAACACTCACATATAACACTCACATATAACACTCACATATACACACCATTATAACACTCCACATATAACAACTCACATATAACACACATATAACACTCACTATAACACACATATAAACACTCACATATAACACTCACATATAACACTCTACTATAACATCACATATAACACACATATAACACTCACATATAACACATCACATAATATAACACTCACATATAACACACATATATAACACACATATAACACTCACATATAACACTCACATATAACACTCACATATAACACTACACACATATAACACTCACATACATATAACCACACATATAACACTCACATATAACACCATCATATAACACCACATATTACAACACACACACAATATAACAACTCACATATAGACTATCACATATTAACCAACAATAACACTCACATATAACACTCACATATAACACACATATAACACTCACATATAACACACATATAACACACACATATAACACACACATATTACACACACATATAACACACATATAACACTCACATATAACACTCACATATAACACTCACATATAACACTCACATATAACACTCACACATAACACTCACTACTCACTGGGTACAGACATCAATTCAACGTATATTCCACTTTGGATCAACACAATTTCATTGAAATGACGTGGAAACAACGGTAATTCAACCAGTGTGTGACTAGTGGGTAGTGTCATAAAGCTTCATTAGCATCATGCCAGTGAACTTTATCTAAGTAATTAGTGACAATCCTCTTCGTTTAGCCACGTAGCTCCAACGTTATCAAGAAAAAAGATTGGGTAAAGGAAAAGCTCATGAATATCGGGCTCTAGTTAAAAGTAGTGCATCAAGTAGGGAATAGGGTATGATTTGGGACGCAGACCCTTACTGTTCAGAAGTAGCACTCTTTCTTGTAGTCGGTAGCATAGTACTATCTAACTGAGTTAAATTCTAGTAAAAGGGTCCATTTGCACTGCGGTTCTCCACTAAGGGACAGCAGGAAGCCTTTCATGTGTGAACCCTAACAAAACATGTCCATCCATCAAAAGCATTCAGGCTAGAAGCTGCACCAATCCCAGAAAGGCAACTTCTGTGTGGATTTCATCCCATTGCAGAAGGAAATTGGCTAATGAATATGGATCACTTACAATTACACTTCCTGTAGTTACATGCCAGAGTCCGCCAAGCAAAACTACTAATGCTTTGGATAATACAGTGGGAGGGATAGTAGCAAACTCTCTGTGTGCAGTGTTATTGTTACCACTATTGATTTATTTTCTTTTATTTATTTTACCTTTATTTAACTAGGAAAGTCAGATTTAATTGGAATCTAGTGTTCTGGTACAACCGCTGTTCCATTATCAATGTGTGTTCACCATGACATGATTTAAATGCAACACATTAGCATTTTACCTCAATAGATGTACATCAACAGACCACCATGTTGAATCCGTCACGTTCAGAAAATAAGTCATTACATTCGATGTTGTTTACAGTGATGCCCCTTTTTGACTTCTGTATTGTTTTTCCAATCATAGAGAAAATAGAAAGCATTTTGAAATATGTATAGAAGATGGCTGAAGATGGATCTTCCTGCTTTTATGTCACTACACAATGAATCCTGCATCCTTACAGCTGGATTTAGGCAGCATTTAATTTATACAGGAAGGTAGAGTCTATACCAAGGTCGTATAGCTGTCAGCAAAGAGACATCTGGCTGCGTTTTCTCCAATACATTGTTTTGCGCTACCGCTTTAATAGCATGGACACACTCTCTGCTTCCACTATGTCTGATGTGTTGTCTCACAGTGATTGAAACCCCCGTAGTGCTAATGATTTTATGGTCACACACACGTATCATAATGTATACACTCATGGATGCAAAAATCACATGCACACACACACACACCAAATTCTTACAAATGTTTTTCCAAATGCTGTGCATTCGTATGTGTAGAAGTGTGTGTATGTCACTCATTCCATATGTCTCTTATCTTCATATTTACATATTCATCAAATGCAGAATCTCTGAGTCAAGCGGTTGCTTTAGGTCCTGCTGTGTTAAGGGTGAGTAGGCTTTTACTGAGTTTGTGGATTGGACAGACTTCAAGAATGTGGTGCATGGTTTGCTCCCCCACAGGCACATAAGGGGCTTTCTTTGGCGAGGCATGGGCTGTGGCCAGTCCTGAACCTGTTGAGGGTGGACCACTCCGTCAAGGCTGCGTTGAGACAGTCAATTATCAGAGACCCAAGCCCAGCTCAGAGAATCCCTACCATTGTGTTGCTGAGTTGTCCTAGTGCTGCTGCTAATATACATTGTCCCAGAGGTGTTGGCAGTCATAATGTAAGTAACCGAATTTATGTCACTCTAACACCCCCTGAATGCCTCTGTCAATCCTACAGCTATTGTATGCAGTAATCATACGCCTATGAACTTGAGTTATACGGTTAGCACTGAGGCGGTTTGCCCTAGTAGGAAGTCCTCTGTGTGCAGCTCACCCAGCTCAAACATAAATAACACTGTCATGTCTCTAATAAGCCTTCCAGTAAAGCAATAAAAACAATCAAGAATCTCAGAAAAGTGAAATACATTTTCTTTCTCACATGAACATATGTAGCCTAAGAAACAAGGTTCATGAAATCAATAACTTGCTAGTAACAGACAACATTCATATACTGACTATCTCTGAAACTCACTTAGATAATACCTTTGATGATGTTTGTTTTGTTGTTTATTTATTTTTGCTCACAGATAAAACTGAAGAAATGCAGAATTTACAATTTAACAAACTAACAATTTCAAATCTGTCATTTAAAATACATAACACATAATACGTGACAGCAATAGAATACAGATCCCTTGAAACATTACAGGACATTTTTCATGATGGAAATGTAAACATTAAAGTGTGGTTGTTAAAAAGAGAGTTTTAGGGATAAACATTTAAGAGCTAGACTTATTGTACAGTCTGACAGCATTGGGTAGAGTGGCGTTTCTCAGGTGGTTTGTACTGGCAGTTATACAGGACAGTTATACAGGACAGTTATACAGGACAGATTTACAGGACAGTTTTACAGGACAGTTTTACAGGACAGTTTTACAGGACAGTTATCCTTTCACGAGTCACCAACCCTGATCCGGGAGCACCCCCCACTCCCCCCCCCACTGAGTAGCATAGCTAGCATAGCGTCACAAGTAAATTGTAGCATCTAAATATCATTAAATCACAAGTCCAAGACACCAGATGAAAGATACAGATCTTGTGAATAAAGCCACCATTTCAGATTTTTAAAATGTTTTACAGGGAAGACACAATATATACAATAATACAATAATACAGTATAGCATAGTTTTTTTTTGGAAAAATGTGCATTTTTCAGTATAAATCACAGTTCTACATTGCAGCTGCAATCTGAAATAGTGCTGACCCAGCCAGAACAATTACAGAGACCAACGTCATATAACGAATTACTCATCTTAAAACATTTCAGAAAAATACACAGCGTACAGATATTGAAAGCCCAACATCTGGTGAATCCAAACAATATTTCAGATTTATTAAATGTTTTATAACGAAAACAAAATGTAGCGCTAAATTAGCATAGCTATACCAGGCAGATTCGGCTAGGCGCCCACGGCCAGTTCACATGCACAACAGATATGATATAACATCGTAAATTGGGTCTTACTATGGCTGATCTTTCTTCAGAATGTTGATCAAAGTGTCCTTTGTCAAGATGAGTCGTTGGTTCCGTTCAGAATTGTTCCTTTCCCACTCCATTTAGCACAGGTACCGGTCGAGTGGCACGGATTTCTCAAACGATAATAAAATCAGACAACGGAACCACTCAAAATCCCGAAAAAATTCAAATAATCTGATTAAACTATATTGAAAAAACATACATTACGATGATCTGGTCACATGTATCAAACAAACTTCGGACGGAGATAATAATGGCCGTACAACAGAAGACAAACGTAGCTCCAATTCGCATGCTATAGAGAACCGGAAGTTGTCGGTCACGCCAAAGATTTAGCTCTCATTTCACGTCAGTCCCAGATAGACAAGAAATTTTTCCTCTGACGTCCTCTTGTCACCCAGAGGAAGGCCAATGAGTTGTGTTTCGGGTCATAGGGGGCACGACCATATATAGGCAGAGCTTTGAAGCCAGCATAACACATCTTGCTTTTATGTTCTTGGTCATGGAAAGTGCTGTGAAATGACTTCTGTATCACTCAGAGACAAAATTGAAACGGTTTTAGAAACTAGAGATTGTTTTCTTTCCAATGGTATTATTTATATGCATATAGTAAGAGCAATAATTGAATAAGAGGCAGTTTAATCTGTAGAGCAAATTATGCTAATGCGAAAACAGCACCCCCTGTATTCTCAAGAAGTTAAACAGGACGTTATACAGGACAGTTATACAGGACAGTTTTACAGGACAGTTTTACAGGACAGTTCATCGCTGTTTCTCAGGTGGTTCGTACGGGCAGTTTTACAGGAGTGTTTTACAGGACGGTTTTACAGGACGGTTTTACAGGACGGTTATACAGACAGTTTTACAGGACAGTTTTTACAGGACAGTTATACAGGACAGTTATACAGGACAGTTTTACAGGACAGTTTTACAGGACAGTTTTACAGGACAGTTTTACAGGACAGTTTTACAGGACAGTTTACAGGACAGTTTTACAGGACAGTTTACAGGACAGTTTTACAGGACAGTTTTACAGGACAGTTTACAAGACAGTTATACAGGACAGTTATACAGGACAGTTTTACAGGGCAGTTTTATACAGGACAGTTTTACAGGACAGTTTTACAGGACAGTTTTTTACAGGACAGTTTTACAGGACAGTTTTACAGGACAGTTTTACAGGACGTTTTACAGGACAGTTTTACAGGACAGTTTTACAGGACAGTTTTACAGGACAGTTATCAGGACAGTTATACAGGACAGTTTTACAGGGCAGTTATACAGGACAGTTTTACAGGACAGTTTTACAGGACAGTTTTAGCAGGACAGTTTTACAGGACAGTTTTACAGGACAGTTTTACAGGACAGTTTTACAGGACAGTTCATCGCTGTTTCTCAGGTGGTTCGTACGGGCAGTTTTACAGGACAGTTTTTACAGGACAGTTATACAGGACAGTTATACAGGACAGTTCATCGCTGTTTCTCAGGTGGTTCGTACGGGCAGTTTTACAGGAGTGTTTTACAGGAGTGTTTTACAGGCAGTTTTACAGGGCAGTTTTACAGGGCAGTTTTCCAGGGCAGTTTTACAGGGCATTTTTACAGGGCAGTTTTACAGGGCAGTTTTACAGGGCAGTTTTACAGGACAGTTTTACAGGACAGTTTTACAGGACAGTTTTACAGGACAGTTTACAGGACAGTTATACAGGGCAGTTATACAGGGCAGTTATACAGGGCAGTTATACAGGACAGTTATACAGGGCAGTTATACAGGGCAGTTATACAGGACAGTTATCAGGACAGTTTTACAGGACAGTTTTACAGGACAGTTTTACAGGACAGTTTTACAGGACAGTTCATCGCTGTTTCTCAGGTGGTTCGTACGGACAGTTATACAGGACAGTTATACAGGACAGTTTGTACAGGACAGTGTACAGGACAGTTGTACAGGACAGTTGTACAGGAAGTTATACAGGACGTTATACAGGACAGTTATACAGGACAGTTATACAGGACAGTTATACAGGACAGTTATACAGGACAGTTTTACAGGACAGTTTTACAGGACAGTTTTACAGGACAGTTTTACAGGACAGTTTTACAGGACAGTTATACAGGACAGTTATACAGGACAGTTCATCGCTGTTTCTCAGGTGGTTCGTACGGGCAGTTTCACAGGAGTGTTTTACAGGACAGTTTTACAGGACAGTTTTACAGGACAGTTCATCGCTGTTTCTCAAAACTTAAGAAAACATCTGTCAATTTAAAAATATTGTTGGCTCAACTTGTCTCATGTGTTAATTTAAAAGTTGTGGGTGTAACTAGTTCCACAGACTTTTACAAAATAACTTCTAGTTGAATGAACATATGAGACAATTTGAGTAAACATACCATTTTGGGTTACATTTACATTTACATTTAAGTCATTTAGCAGACGCTCTTATCCAGAGCGACTTACAAATTGGTGCATTCACCTTATGATATCCAGTGGAACAACCACTTTACAATAGTGCATCTAACTCTTTTAAGGGGGAGGGGGGGTTAGGAGGATTACTTTATCCTATCCTAGGTATTCCTTAAAGAGGTGGGGTTTCAGGTGTCTCCGGAAGGTGGTGATTGACTCCGCTGACCTGGCGTCGTGAGGGAGTTTGTTCCATCATTGGGGTGCCAGAGCAGCGAACAGTTTTGACTGGGCTGAGCGGGAACTGTACTTCCTCAGAGGTAGGGAGGCGAGCCAGGCCAGAGGTGATGAACGCAGTGCCCTTGTTTGGGTGTAGGGCCTGATCAGAGCTGAAGGTACGGAGGTGCCGTTCCCCTCACAGCTCCGTAGGCAAGCACCATGGTCTTGTAGCGGATGCGAGCTTCAACTGGAAGCCAGTGGAGAGAGCGGAGGAGCGGGGTGACGTGAGAAACTTGGAAGGTGAACACCAGACGGGCTGCGGCGTTCTGGATGAGTTGTAGGGGTTTAATGGCACAGGCAGGGCCCAGCCAACAGCGAGTTGCAGTAATCCAGACGGGAGATGACAAGTGCCTGGATTAGGACCTGCGCCGCTTCCTGTGTGAGGCAGGGTCGTACTCTGCGAATGTTGTAGAGCATGAACCTACAGGAACGGGTCACGCCTTGATGTGAGTTGAGAACGACAGGGTGTTGTCCAGGATCACGCCAAGGTTCTTAGCGCTCTGGAGGAGGACACAATGGAGTTGTCAACCGTGATGGCGAGATCATGGAACGGGCAGTCCTTCCCCGGGAGGAAGAGCAGCTCCGTCTTGCCGAGGTTCAGCTTGAGGTGGTGATCCGTCATCCACACTGTATGTCTGCCAGACATGCAGAGATGCGATTCGCCACCTGGTTATCAGAGGGGGGAAAGAGAAGATTAATTGTGTGTCGTCTGCATAGCAATGATAGGAGAGGCCATGTGAGGATATGAGAAGCCAAGTGACTTGGTGTATAGCGAGATAGGAGAGGGCCTAGAACAGAGCCCTGGGGGACACCAGTGGTGAGAGCACGTGTGCGGAGACAGATTCTCGCCACGCCACCTGGTAGGAGCGACCTGTCAGGTAGGACGCAATCCAAGCGTGGGCCGCGCCGGAGATGCCCGGCTCGGAGAGGGTGGAGAGGAGGATCTGATGGTTCACAGTATCAAAGCAGCCGATAGGTCTAGAAGGATGAGAGCAGAGGAGAGAGAGTTAGCTTTAGCAGTGCGGAGCGCCTCCGTGACACAG
>NC_036842.1:30047988-30049308 GCF_002910315.2 Salvelinus sp. IW2-2015
TTGTAATGTAATCGTTTCTCCAGTGCTGCTATGCTGCTATGCTGCTATTCGGTGGCTAGCTGGCTAGCTAGCAGTGTTGACTACGTTACGTTACGTTCGGACGAAAATAGCTGGCTAGCGAACCTCAATAACTACACAATAACTACACAATTATCTTTGATACAAAGACGGCTATGTAGCTAGCTAAGATCAAACAAATCAAACCGTTGTACTGTAATGAAAATGAAAATGGTAAAACTACCTGTGGAGCGAATCTTAGCCTATGTTTTCTCATGTTGGAGCTAAGTTTGGGCCAGTTCAGGTAACACTTTGACTGAAAAGTTGAGTAAACAACATAAAAAATACGGTGGAACCAGTTACTTTATAAAACTTAGTTGAAACAACTAGATTTGTATTTTTTTACAGTGTACCAACCATGAGCCGTGTATTCAGACTTTCAAATGTTTCAAACGTCTGTGTGATGTCTGTGATGCAGGGTATGTACTGTCAACCATTTACACCTGGCTGGAACTCACAGTATACAAGCTTTTTTCACTCCTACATCAACAACAACTTTTACACTGATGTTACCCCAATTAGACAGAGTTTTTACAGTGTGACAGTAACTGTCGCTGAAGATCTTCTCCCTGTTACGTATATATTGAGCGACAAGGTAATGCTGCCTCCTCCATCAAGCCTGTCAGAACAAGACCTGACATTCCATGAATGTTAAAAACTGTGCCTAGAACACTCACAATCAAAAGATACGTACTATGAGTTCTTTCAGAGAGTACATGGGGGGTTATACAGAAACACACTCAGTACAGAATACATGTTTCTGTTTTAACTGTATATATATTTGAATTCCACACTGTAAATGGAATAGACTCAAAAGAATGCATTATGTATTGGTCTAAGCGGGTGTTCATTTTTTCTTTGTAAAGCCGATGGAGTGTAACACATTACATATGGTGATTTTCAGAAACAGTTGTTCCTCTGCTGCTACAGGGGTACATGTTAATGTATTCGCCAATGCCTTCATGTTGTTGTTGCTGCTGGCTTTAGACATGTAACCACTGAAGGTTGAGGTGGTTGTAGATGTGCTCCTGGTATGTGTGTGTTGTTGATGCAGCATGGTGTTGTGTTATAAATTGTGATGGTGGTATAAGGTGTTCCCCTCACCTCTGTGTGGGTCACGTGATCTAGGAGGACCATATGGAGATTTTGTCCTCACAGCCCTCTAGGCCCCTATAGATTAAAGGAAACACATATTCACGCACACACACAACCACACACAAACATACACGCACAAACACGATGCCAAACACACGCACACACACA
>NC_036842.1:30049972-30077759 GCF_002910315.2 Salvelinus sp. IW2-2015
TGCCTGTCTTTCTATCATTCCCCCACTCATCCCTCCCTCTGATTGCCTGTCTTTCTATCATTTCCCCACTCATCCCTCCCTCTGAGTGCCTGTCTTTCAATCATTCCCCCACTTATCCATCCCTCCCTCCCTCTACCTCCTCTCTCATGTTTTACATTGCATTTCTTTACATAATATGTCGCTGTTAACCCCTGTATATTTAGAATGAAAAGGAGAAAGACAGCTGTGAGAGGTTATTGATCTCTGGGAGATCAAAGGCTTGCGTTGTACTCCTGCTTTCCTCTCCTCTCAGACCATGCAATATCGAAACACCTCTTTTGATCAGAGGCACATTTCATGTCCCCACTCTCCACCGCTGTCCAGCTCTTAAACTGCATTGACATTAGCTGCATACCAAATGGCACCCTTTTCCTATATATTGCGATACTTTTGATAGGACTCTGCCCAAAAGTAGTGCACTATATAGGGGATAGCGTACCATTTGAGACGCAACCCTCAGATCGCTCAGGCTGAAGCAGACTACCAGGCACAATTACTGTTTGGCACTTAAAATATCACTGACATTCTGACCCCAGACCAGCTATAGGACTACAGTATTGATCTTCGTATGGGTTACCAAGACAGTCAGGAAAAAATATAGTGCCAAACATGGGATGTCGAAGTTCATACTGAAGTTCAATGGCGCAGAAAGAAACCATGCCTGGATTTACTCTATACTGTTGAATGTTTTTTATGTTGTTAAAGCATTGTTGTTGAACAAGCCTATAAATGTATACTTACATCTATGCATTAATATGCACTCCTTGACATTTAATCATATCATCAAGCTAGAAAACTACAATCTTCTTTTATGTTAACCATGCATGGAATAAAAATGTATTGCAGGTCTGTTGCTATGGGCATTACTTACGTAACAACTGCTTCACACTATTACTCTTATTCCCCTCTGATAAGTTTATATATGTTTATATAACATATATGTTGTTACTACCTGTGATTGACAGTTCTTGTTTTACCGATCGTGTTGTTCCTGACATCTTAATATGCTTTTCATTTATGTACTGTTATTTTAATAGACAACTTTATTTAAGAACACCTTCTCTTTCAAAGCAACAACATTACCACCTACTGAGATTCTGTCGCAATATATTTGTTTGCTACAAATCCACAAGTAAACATGTTCTAAAGTATCCCATAATCGTTACAATAGTTTCTCGGAGGTCCTGGAGCCACATCTTCAGGTGCAGATAAATTGTAGGTTGGAACTGGTCCCAGACTTTTCTGCGCAGCGAAAACAAGCCCTAAATGACTTGTTAATGAATTTATAGTCACCTAAGATAGTATCAGCACAATAACAGTACCATACACAGCAATACTGCAGGGCTCTGTCTCAAACCATACACATGCATGCGCCCACACAGGCACACAAGTGCGCACACACACACACACACACACACACACACACACACACACACACACACACACACACACACACACACACACACACACACACACACACACACANCACACACACACACACACACACACACACACACACACACACACACACACACACACACACACACACACGCACACGCACACGCACACACACGCACACCAGCACACAAACTTACTCGTATGTCGCAAATGATGTTCTTATCCTTGAAATGATATATCTATCAGTATGTCAGTATATTCAATCCATCTCGTCTTGTACAGAGTATGCATATATATCTGCATGCATTTGTCTGCTTGCCAGTTCAATGCCACGAATTGACAATGTGAAGGTTATGTGGAGATGTATGTTTATAACCTTTGATTTAGGCATATTGACATTGAAGAGCTTTCCTCCCAACCCAGCCATGCTCAGCCCATTTACTCCTTCTAAAGGAGCATGAAGGGAGAAATTAGAGTCTTTGATGGCACAGATATTGTTGGACAGAAGCAACATGGAAGGATCATAGAAACATGTTTTATACAAGCCATTTCTGAAAAGAAAATGATGGCTGTAGTCAAAATGTGATATTCTGTTGTACCTCCCTTCTCCCCTTTGTCTTCCCTCACTTATTTCCACAAACTACCAAAATAACCAATAATAAGACCGTTATTACATATGACGCATGGATTTTTCTGGGAATTGTGTTGGTTTTGATTGGTAGGGTGATTTCATTTAATGTCACAAAGACACAATGTTCAACAAATGCCTTGCTATAATTGATTGGCTCTCAATGACTGCATTTTCCCTTATGAAAGGATGGGGAAAAGCTCTTAGTACATAGCCTTGAGATACGTCAGCAGGTATGGAAGGCCATATAACTCATCACACATCAATCTCTCATATACTGCGCAGGATCCTGGAAAAATACAATCCATTTAATTCACTGTATCAAATTGATCTCGGGGGACGAATCAAAATCAGAAAATCTGTCCAAACTGAGTAGAATAATGTGATCGCTTAATACATCTATAATCACTCTAACATGAATCCATAATAATGGCCAAGACAAACTCAGCCAAACACATAAAGTACCAGTCAAACATTTGGACACGCCTACTCATTTAAGATTTTTTCCTTATTTTTACTATTTTCTACATTGTAGAATAATAGTGAAGACATCAAAACTATGAAATAACACATATGGAATCATATAGTAGCCAAAAAAGTGTTAAACAAATCAACATCTATTTTATATTTGAGATTCTTCAAAGTAGCCACCCTTTGCCTTGATGACAGCTTTTCACACTCTTGGCATTCTCTCAACCAGCTTCATGAGGTAGTCACCTGGGCCTTGTTAAAAGTTAATTTGTGGAATTTCTTTCCTTCTTAATGCATTTGAGCCAATCAGTTAGTTGTGGTATACAGAAGATAGCCCTATATGGTAAAAGGCAAAGTCCATATTATGGCAAGAACAGCTCAAATAAGCAAAGAGAAACGACAGTCCATCATTACTTTAGATATGAAGTTCAGTCAATCTGGAAAATGTCGAGAACTTTGAATGTTTTTTTCAAGTGCAGTCGCAAAAACCATTGAGCGCAATGATGAAACTGGCTCTCGTGAGGACCACCACAGGAAAGGAAGACCCAGAGTTACCTCTGCTACAGAGGATTTCATTACAGTTAACTGCCCCTCAGATTGCAGCCCAATAAATGCTTCACAGAGTTCAAGTAACAGACACATCTCAGCATCAGCTGTTCAGAGGAGACTGCATGAATCAGGCCTTCATGGTCAAAATGCTGCAAAGAAACAACTACTAAAGGACACCAATAAGAAGAAAAGACTTGCTTGGGCCAAGAAACACGAGCAATGGACATTAAACCGGTGGAAATCTGTCCTTCAGTCTGATAAGTCCAAATTTCAGATTTTTGGTTCCATCCACTTTGTCTTTGTGAGACGCAGAGTAGGTGAAAGGATGATCTCTGCATGTGTGGTTCCCACCATGAGCATGGAGGAGGAGGTGTCATAGTGTGTGGGTGCTTTGCTGGTGACAATGTCTGTGATTTATTTAGAATTCAAGGGACACTTAACCAGCATGGCTACCACATACTTCTGCAGCGATACGCCAACCCATCTGCTTTGCTCTTAGTGGGACTATCATGCTTCTACACCTGCATTGCTTGCTGTTTGGGGTTTTAGGCTGGGTTTCTGTATAGGACTTTGAGATATCAGCTGATGTAAGAAGGGCTATATAAATACATTTGATTTGATTTGATATCATTTGTTTTTCAACAGGACAACGACCCAGAACACTCCTCCAGGCTGTGTAAGGGCTTTTTGACCAAGGAGAGTGATGGAGTGCTGCATCAGATGACCTGGCCTCCAAAATCACCCGACCTCAACCCAATTGAGATGGTTTGGGATGAGTTGGAGTGAAGGAGAAGCAGCCAACAAGTGCTCAGCATATGTGGGAACTCCTTCAAGACTGTTGGAAAAGCATTCCTCATGAAACTGTCTGAGAGAATGCCAAGAGTGTGCAAAGCTGTCATCAAGACAAATGGTGGCTACTTTGAAGAATCTCAAATATAAAATATATTTGGATTTGTTTAACACTTTTTTGGTTACTACATAATTCCATATGTGTTATTTCATAGTTTTGATGCCTTCACTATTATTCTACAATGTAGAAAATAGTACAAATAAAGAAAAACCCTTAAATGAGTAGGTGTGTCCAAACTTTTGACTGGTACTGTATATGATATGCAGGTTAGGTAGCCATTGGGAATAATTAGTCTGTTAGAGGTATGTCCATTTCATGGAATTTACTATAAATATCATATTACAGTTTTTACAATCGCTAGGACCCATTTCTAAATACTTAGGTCACTTTTTCAAAACTCTTCACACAGTTCTCCTAACCAACTTTCAGCTTGGCACAGCAGTTAATTTCACGTTCAAAAAGCTCTAACACTACCAAAACACTTCATACATGTTTCAAATCAACTCGTTCTTCCAGAACACTAGCAAAGGTTGTCACCCAACAAGCACACGTTGTCACTCATAAAACAATGACCTAAACAACACAACCCAACACCCCACCCAAACCCACCACCACCCCTACCACCCAAAAAAACCCCCCCACCAAAACCCCCCCCCACACCCCCAACCCTCCCACCCCAAACACCCCTCCCCAACCCAAACACCCCCAAAACCCCAAAAACCACCCCCTCTCACACACCCCACCACACCACCCCAACACCAACAAACCCCCACCACCCCCAACACCCCACCACCCCCACAACCCCCCACCCCCCCCCAACCTCCCCCAACCCACCCCCCAAACCACCGCCACCCCCCCAACAAACCCCCCCCACCAAACCCACCCCACACACCACCCCCCCCCCAACCCACCCACACCCCCACCAACCCCACCCCCCTCCCCCCCACCAACCCCCACACACCCCACCAAACCCCCCACCCACCCCACCCCCCACCCCACCACTCCCACCCCCACCACCCAACCCACCCCAACCCCACCCCCAACCAAACCCCCACCAACCCCCCCACAAACCCCCACCACCCCCCCCTCACCCCCCCACCCCCCCCCCCCCACCCCCACCACCCACCCCCCAACACCCCACCCACACCATACACCCCCCCCCCCCCACCCCACCCCCAAAACACCCCCCCACCAAAACTCACCCCCCGCCCACAACCCCCCCCCACCCCCACCAAACCCACCCACCACCCCAACACCACCAAACCCCACACCCAACCCACACCTCACCGCCCCCCCCCACACCCCCCCCACCCAACCACCCACCCACCCTCAACCTCCCCCCCCCCCACCCCATCCCCCCCCCCTCTCGACCCACCCCCCCCCCCACCAAAAACCCCTCCCCCCCAACCCCCCCCCCCCCACACCCAACCAAACCCCCCACCCAACACAACCCAAACCACCCCACCAACCCCACACCACACAAACCCCACCCCCAAAACCCACCCAAAAACAAACACAACCCCCACCCCCCCACCCCCACCTCACCCACCCCCACCACCAACAACACCACCACCAAACCCCCCCCCAACCCTCCCACCCACCCCACCCAAACCCCCACCCCCCCAACACCCCACCCACCCAAAACTCCCACCACCCCCCCAAACCCCCCCACCCAACCCCAAACCCCACACCCAACCCACCCCCCCCACCCAACACAAACCCCCCACCTCAACCCCAAAACCACCCCCACCACCCCCACCCCCCCCACAACCCCACACCCCCACCACACCACCCCTCCCACCCCCCACCCAAACCACAACCCCCACCCCCCCTCCACCCCCCCCCCCCACCCACCACACTCCCCACCAACCCAAACCCACCCCCCCCAACCCAACCACCCCCCAAATAACAACACGCAGAACAACACCCAACCCCCACACAACCACCCAAACAACTCCAAACCCTACAACAGGTAGCATTACATAATGTTTCTTTACAAACAAGAATGACACCTCTCTACGGTTTAGAATTCACGCAGTATATGTTACAGGAAAGTACAGATATGATGCAATATGCTTCAATATGTTTTATGGCATTTTATGGCATTGAGTGATTTCAAAATACAATAATTTGTATATACACCATCTACCGATACAGATACAGTAGCATACTAGTCAACCCTGTCTTCTACATTTGGCCACAGTTTTCTCATCCACATCACATCTTATGTCATCTTGGGCAATACACCTAGAAATAATATCCACAAAGATGAATATGTGGTGTTTGCCTGGCTTCAATCTCCATGACCTCTACAATAAATCCACAAGCCACATAAGAGTTTGGCTATTACAATAGTTTACATTACACCTTAAAACATGCCATTGTGTGCCTCTCCCTGTTTGGTTTTGTTCAAAACCGTTCTGTATTTATAGTCATCTTAGCTGGACTTATATGTTCCTGAGTTGCTTGACTCGTTCAGAGTTCCTCTCAAAGGGGACAGTGTACAACTGCTTCATCCTGACTTGATGTTGTTTCAGGACTCTAGAAATAGTTGTTATGCTTACATTGTCTGCCAACACTCGTCCCGAATCTCTGTGAGTTTTATGCATTGTTTTCTGATGACCATATTAACGATTGCAGTTTCCTGCACAGCAGTGAAATCCTACCTCTCCAGCCTGTAGGAGGTAACCGTTGGGTCCTAAGCAGAAATACAAAACAATTGCAATTACACACAAGTAGGTTTGAGGCTTTGCTCAATTTACTTCTGTAATGTGCAGTTCAGTCAGATGCCCTTGCAGAATGCACATCTTACCTGTTGATTGCCACTCAATGCCGGAAATTTCCAGAATAGATGCTACTGTTGAGCGTTGCAATTTGGCTCCACTCTCAGACCAGCCTCTCTCATTGATAGACCATGATTTATTACATTATCAATTATAGTAGCCCTAATCTCATCTGAGACTACAGCTCTTGATCTTCCTCTCAGTCGTCTTCCACCATGCATACATACTCCTCCCTCTCCCTCTCCCTCTCCCTCTCCCTCTCCCAGCCACTCTTCTTCCTCTGTCAGCCACTTTGGCTGGGTCCATGTTTACATTACAGTACAGCATTATTCCTAAGATGTCCCCTTTTGTCTAGATGGTAATGAAACTGAAAGACTAACACCTGGGTAGGTGTTCAGCTACAATGGGAATCAGCTGTGGTTGGTCTAATTGTTTTGATAGTATTTCATTTTTTAGATTTGGAATATATTTCAATACGGTATCAATGTAGACATGTAGCAAATGTATGACTTATTCAATTTTGTGTTATTTTAGGTTTTGAACTTAAGTTCAACAGTTTTGAAAAGAGTATGTAAACATGTGCAAATTGGCATTGGGTACATAGAGTTTTGGTGGTGGTTGTGGTTGAGTGAGAAAAGAGTTCATGAAAATTGAAAGATGTAGTCATTGAATGCATTTTGTGCCAAAGCAATGAAAAATGATCCACAGTTTAGTCCACATAGACTGCTGTTATGCTCACTGTGTGAAGAGTTTTGAAAAAGTGACCTAAGTATTGAGAAATGGGTCCTAGCGATTGTAAAAAAAAACTGTAATGATCACTCTCACACATGCACACACACCTGCACCACAGTCATTCCTGCGCGAGTGCACATATACACACACACACAGATGCATGCAAACACGCACGCACACACTCTTTCACAGGAGAGCACTTGAGCTAATCCCCACCCTGTACATGAACGGACCACCAGCGGCAGACAGGCATACACTGAGTATACCAAACATTAGCAAGCTGTAACGGCTGTCATCCTCTTCTTCCTCTGAAGAGGTGTAGCAAGGATCGGACCAATACGCAGCGTGGTAGGTGTCCATGTTTTAATAGGGAAAACTGAACATGAACACAAATACAATAAACGTGAACAAACCGAAACAGTCCCGTGTGGCACAAACACTGACACAGGAAACAATCACCCACAAAATACCCAAAGAACATGGCTGCCTAAATATGGTTCCCAATCAGAGACAACGATAAACACCTGCCTCTAATTGAGAACCAATCTAGGCAACCATAGACTTACATAAACACCTAGAATGAACACAACCCCATAAATCTAAAAAAAAAAACCTAGACAGTACAAACACCCTAGACGAGACAAAAACACACAAACCCCCCTCGTCACACCCTGACCTAACCAAAATAATAAAGAGAACAAAGATAACTAAGGCCAGGGCGTGACAGTACCCCCTCCCAAAGGTGCGGACTCCGGCCGCAAAAACATAATCTAAAGGGGAGGGTCCGGGTGGGCCTCATTCATGGCTGCGACTCGGGTGCGGGACGTAGACCCCACTCTACCATAGTCATTGCCCTCTTCAAGGGCCTCTTCAGAGGGACGACCCTCGCCTCCGACCTAGGGTCTAAGATCCTAATTAAAGGCCCCACTGGACTGAGGGGCAGCTCCGGACTGAGGGGCAGCTCCGAACAGAGGGGCAGCTCCGGACTGAGGGGCAGCTCCGGACTGAGGGGCAGCTCCGGACTGGCGGGCGGCTCCGGACTGAGGGGCAGCTCCGGACTGGCGGGCGGGCTCTGGCAGCTCCTGGACTGGCGGCGGCTTCTGGGCAGCTCCGGACTGGCGGGCGCTTCTGGCGGCTCCTGACTGGCGGGCGGCTCTGGCGGCTCCGTGACTGGCGGGCGGCTTCTGGCGGCTCCTGACTGGCGGGCGGCCTTCTGGCGGCTCCTGACTGGCGAGCGGGCTCGTGGCGGCTCCTGACTGACGGACGGCTTTGACGGCTCCAGGACAGACGGGCGCGCTTCTGGACGGCTCAGGACAGACGGGCAGCGCAGGCGGCGCTGGTCACACCCTGACCTAACCAAAATAATAAAGAGAACAAAGAAACTAAGGCCGGGCGTGACACAAGCAAGGGTTTTTCACGCACACGTTCCCCTGTGTATCAAGAATGGTCCACCACCCAAAGGACATCAGGTCAACTTGAAACAACTGTGGGAAGCATTGGTGTCAACATATGGGCCAGCATCCCTGTGGAACTGTCACGCCGACTCTTAGAGAGCCGTTTTTATTTCTCTATTTGGTTAGCGTCAGGGTGTGATGTGGGGTGGGCATTCTATTGTTTTGTGTTTCTATGTTTTGGCGGGTAATGGTTATCAATCAAGGGACAGCTATCTATCGTTGTCTCTCATTGGAATATACTTTAGGCAGCCTGTTTTGCCACCTTAGGTTGTGGGATGTTGTTTTTTGTTAGCTCTGAGAAGCCTTCAGAACGTGACGTTCGTTATTCTTTTTGTTGTTTTGTTTGGGTGTTCTGAGTAAATAAAGTATCATGAACATGTACCACGCTATACCTTGGTCTACTTCATACGATGAGCGTTACAGGAACGCTTTTGACACCTTGTAGAGTCCATGTTTCTTATGTTTTGTACACTCAGTGTATAGGACACTACTTTTGACCAGAGCCCTATGTGCTCCTGTATTTTTAAGGAGTGTTCTTTAAGGAGTGTTCTGTGGGTAAATATTCCCTGATGCTCAGTGTTGCTGTTTGCTGCTTCAGTGTGGTCTGAATATTCCTTCTAAAATGTTCCTAGGGTAAATGCTTCTGCCGAAGTCGGCTCCCCTCCTTGTTCGGGCGGCGTTCGGCGGTCGACGTCACCGGCCTTCTAGACATCGCCGCTCCATTTTTATTGTTCCATTTGTTTTGTCGTGTTTCCCACACACCTGGTTTACATTCCCTAATTACACTGCATATATATATTCCTCTGTCCCCCCCTATGTATGTGTGGAATTGTTTGTTATGTGTTCAGTGTTACGCGCCAGACTGGTTGTTCCCCGGGTATCGTGTTTTGACCCGTAGTATGTTTATTGTCATACATTTGCATTATTGTGAGTGTTTTCGCGCTATTTCACTTTTGCCATTGGTTGGAGTTTTTTTGACCGGTTGCGTCTGTCTTTTGTGCTTCTGCCAAATAAAATGCGCCTGATCACAACTCTCTGCTCTCCTGCACCTGACTTCGTACCAGTAGCGCACAACCTCGACAATGCTAGGGCCGGGACGATAACAGTATTGCGATACTTGCTAGTATTGTTGCAAGGAAACATAACAGGAAGCGGATTCAACTTCTTTAGGAAAACAGCCTTAATAATGTTGGAAACAAATATCGTTATGTTGTCATCACAAATCACATGTATTTATTTTCCAAGCTATAGCACACTATATTTTATATACAGCATGTTTTTGAAGGACCAAAGAGTTTGTTCTGCTTCATGTATCCATTTCTGCAATGGAAAAAATATTGCAATGCTTGTTTCGTCACAGCCATAGTAAATGTTCTCTTTCCTAATACAGTCTTTGTTTGCATTCCTTAAGTATCTCTCAGGAGTGTTCCAAGGGTACATTTTATCTTCCCTGATGCTCTAGAACACAGAGTGTACCTTAGGGCTATAGACGACGGAAGCTCTAGATAACTGCTTGTCTGTTAACTTCCACAGGGATCTGACTGTGTCTGTGTATTGTACTGTAGGTAACATTGAGATCTTCCTGGTGAAATCAGACAATGGGATTCACTATGACTGCGTTAAATATGCCACCCTATTCCCTACATAGTGCGTTACTTTGACAAAAGCCCTATGGGCCCTGGTCAAAAGTAGTGCACTAAACAGGAACTAGGGTGCCATTTGGCGACAACGCAGCAAGGTAAACAAGGACTAGACTGGATCCAGTCAACAAAACATGACTCCCACACAATAGGAGAAAGGAATAGAAAGAGTTAGGCTCAGATAATGCTTTATCATAGCCCTTTGTGATAAGTGTATATAAAGTTGTGTATGTATGGGAGACCTCTGACCTTCTCTTCCAATGGGTTTGAGAAGATGTGAGGAGAGAGGATGCAGTGAATCAAATAAATGCAATTGAGATTCTCCCTACTGTATGTGTGGGTGTGTTTGTGTGTGTGTGTATGTGTATTTGTGTGTGTGTGTGTTTGTGTGCACAGGCATGTGTCTTTGTGTGTGTGCATATGTGTGTCTGCCCATGCCATCTACATGTATGGAACTGTGTGCACGCCAAACAGACGTAACCACATTTATCACACAGATAATCGCATTTCCCAAATCAGACATCCTAAAGAAAGAGTGATTCTCTAAGTATCGGGGTGGAGCCCCCTGTGTGAGTGTGTGTGTGCGTGTGTGCGTGTACAGTGCCTTGCAAAAGTATTCATCCCCCTTGGCATTTTTCCTATTTTGTTGCATTACAACCTGTAATTTAAATGTTTTTTTATTTGGATTGCATGGAATGGACATACACAAAATAGGAAAAATTGGTGAAGTGAAATGCAAAAAACTATTTTTTTTATATATTCTAAAAAGCAAATAACTGAAAAGGGGTGTGTGCCTATGCATTCACCCCCTTTGTTTTGATGCCCCTAAATAAGATCTGATGCAACAAATTACCTTCAGAAGTCACATAATTAGTTAAATAAAGTCCACATATGTGCAATCTAAGTGTCACATGATCTGTCACATGATCTCAGTATATATAAACCTGTTCTGAAAGGCCTCAGAGTCTGCAACACCACTAAGCAAGGGGCACCACCAAGCAAGCAGCACCATGAAGACCAAAGAGCTCTCCAAACAGGTCAGGTACAAAGTTGTGGAGAGTACAGATCAGGGTTGGGTTATAAAACAATATCAGAAACTTTGAACATCCCACGGAGCACCATTAAATCCATTATTAAAACATGGAAAGAACACGGCACCACAACCAACCTGCCAAGAGAGGGCCGCCCACCAAAACGCACGGACCAGGCAAGGAGGGCATTAATCAGAGAGGCAAGAAAGAGACCAAAGTAACCATGAAGGAGCTGCAAAGCTCCACAGCGGAGATTGGAGTATCTTTCCATAGGACCACTTTAAGCTGTACACTCCACTGAGCTGGGCTTTACAGAAGAGTGGCCTGAAAAAAGCCATTGCTGAAGAAAAAAAGAACAAAACATGTTTGGTGTTTGCCAGAAGGCATGTGGGAGACTCCCCAATAATATGGAAGAAGGGGTACTCTGGTCAGATGAGACTAAATTGAGCTTTTTGGCCATAAAGGAAAACGCTATGTTGGTGCAAAAACCAACACCTCTCATCACCTCGAGAACACCATGCCCACAGTGAAGCATGGTGGTGGCAGCATCATGCTGTGGGGATGTTTTTCATAGGTAGGGACTGGGAAACTGGTCAGAATTAAAGGAATGAATGATGGCGCTAAATACAGGGACATTTTTGAGGGAAACCTGTTTGTCTTCCAGAGATTTGAGACTGAGATGGAGGTTCACCTTCCAGCAGGACAGTGACCCTAAGCACACTGCTAAAGCAACACTCAAGTGGTTTAAGGGGAAACATTTAAATGTCTTGCAATGGCCTAGTCAAGCCCAGACCTCAATTCAATTGAGAATCTGTGGTATGACTTAAAGATTGCTGTACACCAGCAGAACCCATCCAACTTGAAGAAGCTGGAGCAGTTTTGCCTTGAAGAAGGGGATAAAATCCCAGTGGCTAGATGTGCCAAGCTTATAGAGACATACCCCAAGAGACTTGCAGCTGTAATTGCTGCAAAAGGTGGCTCTACAAAGTATTGACTTTTGGGGGGTGAATAGTTAGGCACGCTCATGTTTTCTGTTTTTCTGTCTTTTTTCTTTTTTGTTTCACCCCCCAAAAATGTCCATCTTCAAAGGCATGTAGGCATGTTGTGTAAATCAAATGATACAAACCCCCCCAAAATATATTTTAATTCCAGGTTGTAAGACAACATAATAGGAAAAATGTCAAGGGGGTGAATACTTTCGCAAGCCACTGTAGATGTCTGTGAGTATGTGCGTGTGCATGCGTGTGTCTGGCTTGAGGCTGTTGTGTGAGTTCTAAACCAGCAGAGCAGCCATAGTTCAAACAGAGCCAGGGTGGGGCACGGTCGCTAATGAAGCATTGCATTAGACAACTACAGGGGTGATAGAGTTTAAAATGAGCCATAGTATTAAAGGAAGGTGAGGGTGGTGTGTGTGTGTGTGTCTGTGTGTGCAGAGCATAAAGATTAAACATGACATGGCTGTTGGATCTTCACTTCACTCTCCAGCTGGGCAACAGTTTGATCGGAGCATTGGGACTAATTTCTCTCCAGTTTCTCAGGCAGCCAGAGCTTCGTGTGCGGGCAGAAGTTTTGCTGAAAAACTTGAGCATATTTTCCCTGCTCTCTGGAGGGGGTAGAATTGGAGCAGTGCACTAGACTAATTGAGTCTAATTAGTAGCCTGTGTGTGTGAAAATGAAGACAGGCAAACAGGACTGTATAAGTAGCACTCAAACAGACAGTACTGTGCTGTATCTGAGCGACAAGCTCACACAGTCTCACGTCCGCATGAGTCGTTCATCTATGTTTCTCAAATGTCACATTTTGAAGTTGTTCCACGTGTATGTGACCAAGGTTAAGTTTAGGCATTAACTCAGAATTTTTAAGGTTAGGCATTAACTCTGAATAGTTCAAGTAAAGGGTTAAGTTTTGGGATAGGTTTAAAACAAAAATCTCAAAATCAACGTTCTATTGCTGGATTTGAACCAGAAGCAGATGCTTACATCCACAACACACTTGCAAAACAGAAACCGACTTGAAGGTAACATCACTCACTGTTGCCCCTAGTGGCTGGTTTCCACGTCATCTCCCGATGCCTTCAGACATGGATGGACGTCTAATACTGATTTGTATCACGGGAACCCTGGCTGATCTGAGGTGGTTACATTTGATGGACTTTCTACCTTAAAATTATATTTGATGGGCTTTCTACACTTGATTGATTTGCCTCCTGGTCTCGGGCAAAGTTACTCAGCAAGGGGTGGCAGGTAGCCTAGTGGTTAGAGCATTGGGCCAGTTACCAAAAGGTTGCTATTTCAAAACCCTGAGCTGACAAGGTGAAAATCTGTTGTTCTACACATTAAAAACCCATTTTTTCTAGGCTGTCTTTATGAATAAGAATTTGTTCATTAGAACCTCTAAAGGAAATTTTTTCCAATTATTTTCAATTTTCGCCTAAAATGACATACCCAAATCCAACTGCCTGTCGCTCAGGCCCTGAAGCAAGGATATGCATATTCTTGGTACCATTTGAAAGAAAAAACTTTGAAGTTTGTGGAAATGTGAAAGGAATGTAGGAGAATATAACACATTAGATCTGGTATAAGATAATACAAAGAAAAAAACAAATGTTTTTTTGATTTTTTTTTTACCATCATCTTTGAAATTCAAGAGAAAAGCCATAATGTATTATAGTGTTTCCTTTCAAATGGTACCAAGAATATGCATATCCTTGCTTCAGGCAGTTAGATTTGAGCTACAGGCAGTTAGATTTGAGTATGTCATTTTTGAAAAAAAGGAGCCGATCCTTAAGAGGTTTTAAACATCTCTTCGTTACCGATTTCACAGTATTGCACTTCAAGCTACTGCCAAAGATGCACCGTTGTTTGGGGAATTAATTTTGCATGACCAGGTGGGTAACACATTATATGGGTAGTCCATCTGTAGAAGCTCTACAGATGGATTACAGACTACCAATAACATTTCAACTATCTACTAACCCTATCTCTAGCTCTAACCCTAATCTTAACACTTACCCTAACCCTTGCCCGAACCCTAACCTTAACCCATATTCTAGCCCTAACCCTAACCGTAACCTTAGCAAGCAGTTGCTTATTAACAAATTGTTTGTTGATAGTATGAAAATCTGTAGAGCACCTACAGATGGAAAATTCAGACAATCCAAATAAAGTGTGACCACATGGTTAGTGGGGTGGGCGGGGTTTGCTCATTGTCAACCATTCCTTTGGTCCTCCTAAGGAGAGGGCTCCGCCCCCTCCTTATTTAGAACGGCCTACTGCTCATTCTATGCACAACACAGTTTGAGTAAACAAAAATAGTGTCATATTTGTTTTCAGGCATTATTATTCGTTTCATTTCGGCCCCTCCAGGAACCCATCCAAGAACTCTCCTACGTACGTACTCACAGCTCTGATGAGTGTCACACTCGCACACAAATTATTTCCTGTTTCAAGCAGTCCATTCACTGGCGACTATGCTATCCCAAGTTACACACGGTCATGCATGTCTCTGTCTGAGTGTGAGTGTCTGTGTGTGTGCGTGCGTGTGTGTGCGTGTGTGTATTTGTGCGTGCACGTGTGCGTGCAAGCCTTGTACAAACATCAGTTATAATGTTAAGCCATCCTCTCCTCTGAAGTGGCAAAGAGATGATGTTTCCTGGGACCTGTCTTCTAGGCGACGCCCACTCATTATGAGGTGCCAGACAGAGCAGGTAGAGGGGTGTTTCTGTTTGAAGAGAGGTGATCATTGATCTGCCTCCAAATCAAATCAAATCACATTTTATTGGTCACATACACGTGTTTAGCAGATGTTATTGCGGGTGTAGCGAAATGCTTGTGTTTGTAGCTCCGACAGTGCAGTAATATCTAACAAGTAATATCTAACAATTTCCAACATATACCCAATACACAAATCTAAGTAAAGGAATGGAATGGAATTAAGAATATATAAATACAGTGGGGAGAACAAGTATTTGATACACTGCCGATTTTGCCGATTTTCCTACTTACAAAGCATGTAGAGGTCTGTAATTTTTATCATAGGTACACTTCAACTGTGAGAGACGGAATCTAAAACAAAAATCCAGAAAATCACATTGTATGATTTTTAAGTAATTCACTATTTGCATTTTATTGCATGACAAGTATGATATACCAAAACGAGTAAGAATTCCTGCGGCTCTCACAGAGTCGTTAGTTTTTCTTTAAGTAAGCGCTCCTGTTCTCCACTCATTACCTGTATTAATCCGCACTGTTGAACTGTTGACCTGTATAAAAGACAACCTTCCACAACCAAATCAAACGACTCCAACCCTCCACAGATGGCCAAGACAGAGAGCGTGAAAGGACATCAGCGGAAAAAGTTAGGACCGCACAAGCTGATGGCTACAGACAATAGGCAAGCAGTTGTTAGAAGGCAACAACGTTGGCGAAATTATTAGAAAATAGAAGAAAATAGAAGAAGTTAGCAAGAGGATGTCAATCACCCTCGTCTGGGCTCCATGAGATCTCACTACCGGTGGGCTCAATGATCAATGAGGAAGGTGAGGGATACCCAGAATACACGGCAGGACGGTCAGATGCCTGAAGAGAGCTGGCAAGTCTAAAAAAACCATTAGTAACCACACTAGCCGTCATGGATTAAAACCTCGCAAGCGCACACAAGGTTCACCGTGCTCAACGCAGGCGCATGTCCGGCCGTTGAAGTTGCCAATGTACCATTATGGATTGATGCCAGAGAGGAATGGGAGAAGTCAATGGTGGTTGAATGAGTTCAAAAATAGACTTTGGCTAAACTCCACTCGGCCGTGTTTGGAAGAAGAAGGATGAGTACAACCCAAGAAACACATCCCAACCGTGAAGCATGGGAGGTGGAACATCATCTTTGGAGGACTTTTCTGCAAAGGGACAGGATGACGCACCGTATTAAGGGGAGGAGGAGGGGGCCATGTATTGCGAGATTTAGCCACACAACTCCTTCCCTCAGTAAGAGCATTGATGATGGTCGTGGTTGGTCTTCCAGGATGACAACGACCCGAAACACACAGCAGGGCAACTAAGGAGTGGCTCCGAAGAAGTATCCTCAAGGTCCTGGTAGGGCCTCGCAGTCTCCAGACCTGAACCCAATAGAAAACTTTGGAGAGAGCTGAAAGTCCGTATTGCCCAGCGACAGCCCCGAAACATGAGGATCGGGAAAGGTCTGTATGGAGGAGTGGGCAAAACCTGCTGCATAGTTGTGCAAACCTGTCAAGAACTACACAGGAAACGTATGATCTCGTGTAATTGCAAACAAAGGATTCTGTACCAAATATAATTTCTGCTTTCTGATGATCAAATACTGTATGTCATCAAAAATGCTAATTAATTACTTAAAAATCATACAGATGTGATTTGGGATTTTTGTTTAGATTCCGTCTCTCACAGTTGAAGTGTACATATAAAAATTACAGACCTCTACATGCTTTGTAAGTAGGAAAATGCAATCGGCAGTGTATCAAATACTTGTTCTCCCCACTGTATATGGACGAGCACACCTACAGTATGCTCCTCAGCTGGCAAGCAGATAGACACCAACCACACCCCTGTCTGACTGCTGTGCGTTCCTTCTTCATGTTCAATTCATTATTTACTCACACACTTGATTCACAGAGCAACTGACACACACACACACGCACGCATGCACACATACACACACGTGCACATGTGTAGCAGGGTTGGTTATGTTTCCACTTGCCTCTAAAGAAAGGTGTATTTAATGTTCAAGCATTCTTATTGGTTGATTCAATTCCAATGACAATAAGGCGTGATGTTATTGGCCCCGCTTGCAGATAGGGGGAGATCGCGAACGTCAGGTCTCCCCAGTGTGAAAATGTGATGCAAGGGGTAGGTCACGTTCTGAATACTGTTTTCTATTTTTCTAGAAAACATTTTACAATGTGTACAAGTTTGCTGTACATTGCTGATTTATACATGTGTGGGTATATGGTACCTGTTAGGGATTGAGGGGCTTTCTGGGATGTGCTTTGGTATATGATTGCGTATATAAGTGTGTTAGCTAGCATGCATCGATGTAATGGTCACATAAGCCCACTGCTAACACAGTTGTTTTCATGCTACAGATTTTGCCATCGACAGCCATCAACATCATTAAGCCCTGCACAACTAACGTGCTGTTTCCTATTTAACAACAGATAATAAATCATGCTCAACTGGGACCACTTGCTGGGGTGATTTATTTGAACAAAACACAATGCAAGGAGAGTACGATTAACATCTGCTACACGCGCATGCACACACACACACACACACATATTTTTGATTGGGGTCAGCTGTTTGTTCACCCTCACCCGCCCGCAATTGCTAATAATCCACCCGCAACCGCCCACCTATATGTGATAAAGTAAAAATCTGAGGCACACACCCGACCCTAACCCGCAAATATAGAACATGAGCTGAAAAGTCAGAGATGGCAGAGCAATTTTTTGACAGTCCTTTTTAGATAGGCCTATGTTTCTGCTTATAATTAACGACATTTTGGTAGGATATTTGCTTGTCAACTTGTCTATAATTAGATTGGCCTACATGAAGCTTCCCTTCTATCAAAGCCTCTCGCCGGCTTTGTATTCATGTTACCTGATGAAATTGCTGTACAATATGATCTTGTTGCCATCTGATGCACATTCAGATGTCATAAATCAGCACTGCAGAGCTCTCCCTGTCCTATGCCGTGCCTTGATTGTATTACTGTTGATGATATCTTGAAATGTGCATGTACACCCTGGCCCATCTGCTGTTGCTAGCAACAATTCTGACTTTTCTACACATTAACACTTCTGCACGTTAACTTCTTATGGCTGGGGGCGCTATTTTCACATTCGGATGAAAAGCGCGCCCAGAGTAAACTGCCTGCTACTCAGACCCAGAAGCTAAGATATGCATATTATTGGTAGATTTGGATAGAAAACTCTGAAGTTTCTATAACCGTTTGAATGATGTCTGTGAGTATAACATAACTCATATGGCAGGCAAAAACCTGAGAGAAATCCAACCAGGAAGTGGAAAATCTGAGGTTTGTAGTTTTTCAAGTGATTGCCTATCCAATATACAGTGTAACATTTGGTTTGCACTTCCTAAGGCTTCCACTAGATGTCAACAGTCTTTATAACTTTGTTTCAGGCTTCTACTGTGAAGGGGGAGGGAATAAGAGCTGTTTGAGCCAGGGGTCTGGCAGAAAGCCATTAGTTTAGTCACGCGCACGGCCGTGAGCACGAGCTCTGTTCCTTTGCATTTCTAAAGACAAAGGAATTGTCCGGTTGAAGCATTATTGAAGATTTATGATAAAAACATCCTAAAGATTGATTCTATAGATCGCTTGACATGTTTCTACGAACTGTAATATAACTTTTTTGACTTTTCGTCTGGACCTAGTGTCACGAACCGGCTCAAAGCCCGTAACAAAAGGGAGACAACGTGGAGATAAGGAGTAACAAAATATATTTATAAAATAAAGTAACTAAGTACAATATACAATGGTGTGTGTAATCAGTAATCAGTAGTGTAAGTGAGTGTTTAGCATGCATGAATGTGATAATGCAGGGTGTTGAAAGGTGCCAAAGCAAATAACCAAAAAGCACCACGAAACACAACAAAATCTATCAAGGTGTCTGCATGGAGAGAGTCTCCTCCATGAATGGGGAAGTGGTGTATTTATCCTGGGACACACTGGGCCCAGGTGTTTTCCATGTAGCTGACGACCCTCCCAACTCCGCCCACCGGCATCCTAATAAGGAAACAAGAACAAAGAGAGAATACGGCAGACAGAGTGGGAGGGTCGTCACACTAGTGCCTGCGCCTTGTGCATTTGGATTACTGGACTAAGTGCGCGAACAAAAAGGAGGTATTTGGACATAAATTATGGACTTTATCGAACAAAACAAACATTTATTGTGGAACTGGGATTCCTGGGAGTGCATTTCGATGAAGATCATCAAAGGTAAGTGAATATTTATAATGCTATTTCTGACTTTTGACTCCACAACATGGCGGTTATCTGCAGAGCTTGTTTTGGTGGCTGAGCGCTGTACTCCGTAAATCCCACCACAGTGTCCGATTTAAAATAGCCTTTACGGCAAAAGCACCACAAACGATTATGTTAGGTCACCACCAAACCACAATAAAAACAGCCATTTTCCCAGCCAAAGAGAGGAGTCACAAAAAGCACAAATAGAGATAAAATTAATCACTAACCTTTGATGATCTTCATCAGATGACACTCATAGGACTTCATGTTACACAATACATGTATGTTTTGTTTGATAAAGTTCATATTTATATAAAAAATTCTGAGTTTACATTGGCGCGTTACATTCACTAGTTCCAAAAACATCCAGTGATTTTGCATAGCCACATCGATTCAACAGAAATACTCATCATAAATGTAGATGATAATACAAGTTATACACATGGAATTATAGATATACCTCTCCATAATGCAACCGCTGTGCCAGATTTTTTTTAAACTTTACAGAAAAAGCAAACTATGCAATATCCTGAGACGGCGCTCAGAACTATAGTCAAATTAGCCGCCATGTTGGAGTCAACAGAAACCCCAAATTACATGATAAATGTTCCCTTACCTTTGATGATGTTCATCAGAATGCACTCCCAGGAATCCCAGGTCCACAATAAATGTTTGTTTTGTTCGATAATGTCCGTTATTTAGTGTCCAAATACCTCCTTTTGTTAGCGCGTTTGGTATACATATCCAAACGCTCATTCTGGTCGAGCGTTACTTCGGACAAAAACTTCAAATAGTTATATTACAGGTCGAAGATACATTTCAAACTAAGTACAGAATCAATCATTAGGATGTTTTCATCACATATCTTCAATAAAGTTCCAACTGGAGATTTCCTTTGTGTCTTGAGGAGCAACGGAACACAAGTGAATATCATGTGGAATGCGCGTGACCAGAAAATGGCTGACACCTGTTCATTCTGTTCTTATTCATTCCCACAACACAGTAGAAGCCTCATTCAAATTCCTATAGACGGTTGACATCTAGTGGAAGTGCAAATTCATTCATATCTCAAGGGGATTTCAATGGGAACTGTGTTGAAAACATACCAACCTCAGTTTTCTCACTTCCTGTTTGGATTTCTYCTCAGGTTTTTGCCTGCCATATGAGTTCTGTTATACTCACAGACATCATTCAAACAGTTTTAGAAACTTCAGAGTGTTTTCTATCAAATACTAATAATAATATGCATATATTAGTAACTGGGACTGAGGAGCAGGCAGTTTACTATGGGCACATTTCATCCAAGCTACTCAATACTGCCCCTGCAGCCATAAGAAGTAACACTAGGAACTTATTACCTAAAATGGATCAATTAAAAGCGTGGGTTCACAGCTCCAATCCAGATGTGTTGGTCATTACTGAGACGTGGTTAAGGAAGAGTGTTTTGAATACTGATGCTAACCTTTCTGGTTATAACCCTTTTCATCAAGACAGATCTTCAGAAGGTGGGGGAGTGGCAATCTTTACCAAGGATCCCCTTCAGTGCTCGGTTGTCTCCACCAAGTCTGTCCCCAAACAATTTGATTTGCTGGTTTTAAGCATTACACTTTCAAATAACTCTTTGTTGACTGTTGTTGGGTGCTATCGTCCTCTATCAGCACCGGCCTGTACCCTACCTGCCCTAAGCTCTCTCCTGGCCCCTTACACTAAGTCTCAATTTGTCCTGCTAGGTGACCTAAACTGGGACATGCTTAAAACACCTGACCAAGTCTTAAAGCAATGGGACTCCCTAAATCTTTCTCAGATTATTACCAATCCCACAAGGTATGACTCCAAACACCCAGAAAAGGCTACTCTTCTTGATGTTATCCTCACAAATAATCATGATAGATATCAGTCTGGTGTTTTCTGTAATGACCTTACTGATCATTGTTTTACAGCCTGTGTTCGTAATGGCTGCTCAGTGAAATTACCTGTCCTGATTTGTCATTGCTAAAAAACTTTAATGAGCAAGCATTCCTTCATGACCTGGCCTCTGTAAATTGGTATAGAATCAGCTTGATCCCCTCTGTCGAAGACGCTTGGACCTTCTTTTTTTATATTTTCAGTGGTATTGTTAACAAACGCCCCCATAAATAAAATTAGATTTAAAAACAGGTTCAGACCCTGGTTCGACTGGGATCTTGCAAAGTTACTCCACCTCAAGAATTGCATTTGGTGAAAGGCTCGGCACACGCATACGCAGGCTGACTGGCTATCGTTCAGGCAAATGAGAATTAAGTGCGTTCAGGCTATCCGGAAGGCCAAAGTTAGTTACTTTAAGGAGCAGTTCTCTCTCTGTCGGTCTAACCCAAAGAAGTTCTGGAAAATGGTTAAAGACCTGGAGAATAACCCCTCCTCATCACAGCTGCCCATGTCTCTTAAAGGAAAAAAAAGCTTCTGCCAGTTCGAGGTGAGTAATTGCAGTTCTGATGCACGGACGTTTATTTTCGGTCATAAGAGACGGTAGCAGCAACATTATGTACAGAATAAGTAAAAAAAAAATATGTATAAACAAAGCAAAAAAACAAACAAAAAAACAATCATTGTTGAAAAGCTGCTCCAGAGCCCTCAGGACCTCAGACTGGAGCAAAGGTTCACCTTCCAACAGGACAACGAACCTAAGCACACAGCCAAGACAACGCAGGAGTGACTTCGGGACAAGTCTCTGAATGTCCTTGAGTGGCCCAGCGAGAGCCCGGACTTGAACCCGACCAACATCTCTGGAGAGACCTGAAAATGGTTGTGCAGCAACGCTCCCCATCCAACCTGACAGAGCTTGAAAGGATCTGCAGAGAAGAATGGGAGAAACTCCCCAAATATAGGTGTGCCAAGCTTGTAGTGTCATACCCAAGAAGACTGGAGGCTGTAATCGCTGCCAAAGGTGCTTCAACAACATACTGAGTAAAGGGTCTGAATACTTATGAAAATGTGACATTTTTTATGTGTAATACATTTTCAAAAATGTTGCTTTGTCATTATGGGGTATTGTGTGTAGATTGATGAGGGGGGAAAAACAATTTAAACCATTTTAGAATAAGGCTGTAATGTAACAATATGTGGAAAAAGTCAAGGGGTCTGAATACTTTCCGAGTGCACTGTACACCAGAGATAGCGTTAATGCCTGGGCCTGCTTCAGAAATTAATTTGCTGCATTACCCCTGTTTAATGCAAGCAAGCCAACTATCACATACACACACACACGCACACGCACACGCACATGCATACACACGCAGAAACAAATACACAGACACTCTCTCTCTATCTCTCTTGCTCTCTCTCTTTCCTTCTTCCTCTCTATATGTCTCTCTCCCTCTCTCTCTCTTGCTCTCGCTCTCTTCCTCTCTCTATCTCGCTCTCTCTTTCTCTCTCACCACCACTTATAGAAATGCAGGAATTAAAAGGCTGATATGTGTTGTGTGATTACACCAGATTATTAACAGAACACAGGAACATCTGCATGCATTAGAACCTAGGAGGTGATTCATCATAACACTGGGGGCTCACACACTGCATCACTTTCAACATGGAGAGGAAAAAAATAGAAAAAAATAAGGAGGAATGGAGAGGAGGAGAAAGACGATAAGGAGGATGCCCTGAGCCGTCTGTGTTCTACCATGTAGAATTAAGTTTCAGAAGGACATATATATATATATATATTTATATATATATATATACAGTATAT
Source organism: Salvelinus sp. IW2-2015 (assembly GCF_002910315.2). Classification (NCBI taxonomy): domain Eukaryota; kingdom Metazoa; phylum Chordata; class Actinopteri; order Salmoniformes; family Salmonidae; genus Salvelinus; species Salvelinus sp. IW2-2015. Next base: position 30,073,286 of record NC_036842.1, read on the forward strand.
ATATAGAGAGAGAGAGAGGAGCAGAGAGAAGACAGATGGAGAGATAGAGAAAGATAGTGTGAGGAAGAGAGGCAGAGTGGTCAGGGGGGTTGTCAGGGCAAAGTCAGGTCATCATGGAGATAAGCCTTAGAGAGATCGATAAGGGGAACCATTAAAACTGTTAGCTGACAAATAACCAGGGGTGGAACGTTATTAGATACGTTTCGCTGTTCACAGACCGACCAGGACCACGGTGTCCTTAGGACATGAATAGAAATGCATTTTGCCCAACAAGCCTTTCAGTATAATATAGGCTAAATGATAATGATTTGGACAAGAAGGTCTTTGTCTGGCTGAGCTAAACTGTCAAACAGTCACTCTGTAATTGGGAAGCCTGGTGGTCTGGTGTTAGTTGTCCGGTGTCTTATCTTACAGTAAATTCTGTTGCAGGAACAAATGAATCATTTAATACCAAAGGCCTCGGGATCCTCTAATGACTTTACTCCTTCTCACTTACACACTACCACATGCACACACACACACAAACACACACACATTTGATAAACACACATACACACAGGCACCCCCCACATACTCTCCCTCCCTACCTTCTCTCTCCCGCTTCCTCCTTCTTCCCACCCTCCCCCTTTATTGTTGGCGTGGACATATTACTCTCCTCCTTGGCCTTGTTTACGTGCTCCCTCCATCATGTGACAGCCTGGGCAGGCGATTAATGTTGTTCCCCACGCCCATTCAACCTACTCCCTCGGACTCCTCTTCTCCCGCTCCACTACCCCTCCCTTCCTCTCCACCTCCCCAGACAGCATACTCTCTCCCTCCTCCTCTCTCCCTTCATTATCTTTCACCTCCCTCTTCTTTTCCACCTTTCTCTACCATCTCCTCTCTCTGCCTGGTACGTTGTCTGTATACTCCTGTTACCGTCTCCTCTCTCTGCCTGGTACGTTGTCTGTATACTCCTGCAGTCTACAGCCTGTTACCGTCTCCTCTCGCTACACCGCCTTCCTCCAGTGCCTCTTAAATGGCCAGAGAGGCTCTTGGATATATCACTGACTCCATTAAACAGAGCCCATTAGTGCTCACACACACACATGCTCACACACACACAGTTACATGCACACATAAACACATACGCATGCACACACACAGAGTGAGGATGAGCGGGGTGGGCAAGGGCAGAGTACAGCAGGGGGGATTTGGGTCGGTTGGCAGAATAGGAAGTGGGTGGGTCAAAGACACAGTTCACTGCACCCTAATGTTCAGAAGATGGAGATTTTAAGCAGACATGTTTACTTTTGCCATCCATCTTGGGATGGAGGAATGGGCCCTGGCCATTAAGTGAATTACCTCACATGCTCCTATTCCTCTCAAATGTTTTTGGACCGAGAGAGTGTGTGGAGGAGAGGAGAGGGAGAGTGTGTGGAGGAGAGGAGAGGGAAAGTGGTGCATGTTACACTGTGTGAATAACACATGAGAGAGAGAGAGAGAGAGAGAGAGAGAGAGAGGAGAGAGAAAAATAGAGAGAGAGAGTGGTAAAGAGAGAGAGAGAGAGTGGGAGAAAAAGAGAGAGAGAGAGAGCGCGTGAAAGAGAAAGGGATAGAGAGAGAAAAGAAGTGATGATGAACAGAATAACTAGAATTGGAAAAGGAATACGGAAATTAAAAAGAGATATAAAAGTAGGGAAATGCATAACGCACATTGGAGAAAAGATTGCATACCTGGCTATCATATTCATTGCTTATAAACCCCAATTGAACCCCCCATCCCCCACAAATAAACCACATACCAAAATGCTCATGACCTCCATGAGTCTAACGGCCCAACCAAAAGGCATTGGTAACACTTTCTTTGAAGGGAGCATACATCACACAATTGTATCAGCATACATGTACATGCTGTACATCACTCATAACACATTCATGAATGTGTAGGTAACATTTCAATCTGTGTACCCGCTACCCTCTCCTTAGAGACTACCTTCCTAAGGGTATGACTGTGTGATGTAGACAGAGTTGCATACTAAACAGAATATCACCTACATCATCTTCCACTATAATAATAAAATAATGTGTCATTTAGCAGATGATTTTATCCAACACGACTTACAGTCATGCGTGCATGCATTTTACGTTTGTGTGGTTACAAGCACCATGCTCGACCAACTGAGCTACGAAGGACCACAGTGTTGCATGTTGAGAGAAAGAGAGTTGAGAAAAAGTGAAATTTGCATGTCTTTCCCAGCCTTAGAGCCGTAACCCAGTGAAGCGGATGAACGAGCAAGTGAGTCGACGAGCATCCCGACGACCGAATGAGCGGACGCATCCATTCCACTTTACCAAACCAGCTGCCTGCCTGCAGACCATGCATGCCCAATTATGGCAGGGCCAAATTAAAATTGCGGTGTAAAAATCTCAGAGTCAAATTTAAATGTAAAACTTGTCGGCATCCAGGGGACCATGGAGCATTGTAATGAAGCCATTCTTGAGGATTAATATGCTGGGTAATTACAGGACCTCTTCTTTCTCCTCCACACCCTTTTTTAATCAACAGAGCTAATTACTAAACCCGGGATGGAGGGAACAAATAGGGATAGGGAGAGAGAAAGAGAGGTGGAGACGAGGGAGAGAGAGAGAGTGAGAGGAAGAGAACGAGAGGGAGTGAGCGAAGGAGAGCGAGAGAGGAGGGAGAGGGAGTGAGCGAAGGAGAGCGAGAGAGGAGGGAGAGAGAGAGAGAGAGGGAGAGCGAGGGAGGGAGAGAGAGAGGCAGAGAGAGGGAGAGAGAGAGGGAGAAAGGGAGAAAGGGAGAGAGAGAAGAGGGAAAGAGAGAGAGGGAGAGAGAGAAGCAGGAAAGGAAAGAGAGAGAGGAAGTGAGTGAGCAGGAATTAGAATTAGAAAATGCAGTAAGGGTAGTAATTTACCCAGAGAAAAGTGAAGGTTATAATCAGGATTAAACTATGATTAGAACCACTGGTGATCATGCTCACACATGCACTAATACGCATCTTAGTATTGCAGACCCAAGATCATATCGGTTCCTAGAAGTCCACAGGTGTCTTTCAGAGCAGCAGAGGGATGTTTTCCATGAAAATAAGGATTTTAACTGTTCTGAAACAGTGTACAGTGTACTTAATTAACCTCTTCTACATAGTTTTTATGGTAATTTCCGCATATTTTTTGTTTGTGTGTGGTGTGTGTGTGTGTGTATGTGTGTCGTGGTTTGTGTGTATGTGTGTGTATTCACAACCTTAGCAGATTCCCTAACACCAAAGCAAAGCCCAGAGCCTACTACCATAATTGCCACACTGTCAGCAGCACACCAGTCACCTAAAAAAAACACACACACACAATTACAGTGAAGACAGAGTAACACTGTTACACATCGTCACACCCTGCCGCATACTGCCACATTGTCAATGGCATAACACTTTCATACAAAAGAAAAGTAAAACCTTAACTCTGCAGTAGCTGAGATCTTGGGTGTTGTGAAGTTTTGTGAAGTTTTGTGAAGGTGTAGTAGACTGAGACAGTGTAGTAGTTTTGTGAAGGTGTAGTAGACTGAGACAGTGTAGTAGTTTTGTGAAGGTGTAGTAGCTCCTTTCCCTCGTCTCTCCTCTTCCCTCTCCTCTCCTCTCCTCTCGCTCTATAGCTCTGTTCTGGTAAGTTCTGCAATCTGGCTGACAGGCAGGTCTGTGCTGGGCGGGCAGCTTGGCTTTTATGATGAATGTGATGTCGCTAAGATGAGTTAAGCTTTCAAACAGCGGATTTAATGTCATGGATCGGGCTGGTCACCCGCTTCACTTAGCCATGCAGGAGACTGCAGATCCACCGCCACACGAGAAACAACTAGGCTAGCATTCAGACAAGCATGACCTGTCTCACAAGTCAATCACTACATTCCGACCCAATACAAAACTAATACTACCACTATCCACACAGTCTAATCACCGATCCACCGACCCACAACTAAACGGTATACTACTCTATCACACAGTTCTCAAATACACTTACACCGCAGTCCCAAACATAAACTATTACTACGCTATTGCACACAATGTCGTAATACATACACACCCCCCGACCAAAACGTATTTTGACTATAACATAGCTACCAATACATCACACACAGCAATATTAACAGAACGCTACCAGTAGCACACAAAACTAGTACACAATATAACACAGTCTACTACACAGAACAATCACAAATACTATACTACAATATCACACAAGTCTATAACAGAACAACACAAACTAATACTACAACATGCATCACAGTCTACTACACAGAACAACACAAAACGTATACACTATCAACAAGTCTACTACACAGAAAACAACCATAAACTATACTTACACTATTCACATCAAGTCTAATACATATCAGCGACCCACACTAACTATACTTACACATATCACACAAGTCTGACTACATCAGAACAACGACAAAACTCCATACTACACTATCACCAAGTCTATAA
>NC_036842.1:30077784-30089432 GCF_002910315.2 Salvelinus sp. IW2-2015
GATGCGAGTAAGGAAGGGGAGAAGAAAAAGAGAGCGAGGCGAGACGCGAAGGAACCAGGTGAGGTAGAGGTGGTGGGGAGGAAAGACGAGGCAGAAGATGGATGCCTTGCGAGCGAGCGACCACACTCCATCTCCTTCGCGATCGACCCCGACGGAGAGGGCCTGCAAGAAAGGGAAAAGGAGAGAGAGAAGAGGAATAAGACGACCCTCCGGAGGTTGGTTGATTACGAGAGACGAAAGCCCAGGAAAGGAAGAGAGAGGTAGGACAATGTGAGTGCCTCCTGCCTACGCTGCAGTACCTGCTTTTTCTAAGTCTGTCTCTATCGTTGACAGCGTAGGATCTAGAGATTTAGAAAATGCAGTAATGTCGTGTAGTTCAATTTACCAAGAACAAAAGGGAATAAAAAGTGGGCGGAAAATGTCACAGTTTAGTTATCGTGGATACGTACGCTGCTTGCCGCGAGTTAATTAATCAGGATTACAACTATGACGCCTAGAGACCACTTGTGTTGAATCATGCTCATCCCACATTCACACTAATCACCGCTATCTTAGCTATACTGCAGACCCATAAGTAAACGACTCATCATCGGTGAGGAATCCTGGAACTGAAATGCGATGTCGCAGTCAGGGCGTGCTGACGGATGCAGAGGGATTGTTTCCATGAAATAAGTAAGGTATTTTACAACTGTTACTGAATCATCCAGCTGTAACAGTGTACTTAATATTAACTCTCTTTCTACAAGTTTCTATGGTAATTTCCGCATATTTTGTTGTAGTGCGTGGTTTGTGTTCGTGTTGTAGTTGATCGTCGAGCGGGTGTGCTGTATGTGTGTGTATTCACAACCAGCAGGCATTCCCTAAACCACCCAAAGCAAAAGCCCAGAGGTCCTACGTACATTGAATTGCCACACTGTCAGGCAGCAGCACCAGTCACTAGAAAAAAACAACACACACACACAATTACATCTGTGAAGATCAGAGTAACACTGTACACATCGTATCAAACACCCTGCCGCGTGTTTGCCTGTTCCCCATTATGGTAGCGCCACTATGCAAATGCATAACACTATTCATAACAAAAATGAAAAGTAAAAGCCTTAACCTCTGCCAGTAGCTGAGACTCTTGGGTGTTGTGAAGTTTGTGAGAGTTTTGGGAAGCCTGTAGTAGACTGAGACAGTTGTTGTACGTGTTTAGTTTTCGTGAAGGCTATGTAGAGCTTGAGACAGGTGTAGTAGTTTTATGTGAAGGTGTATAGGATAGATAGTAGTAGTTGGTTTGTGATGTAATGTAAGGTTGACTGATACAGTTTGTCAGTAGTTTTTGTTGAGTGGTGTAGTAGTAAGCGTCGAGACAGTATAAGTATAGATATGTGAAAGTGGTGTAGTAGGACTTTAGAGAAGTTGGTCAGTAAGTTTTTGTGAAGGTGTAGCTATTAGATACTGGACGAACAGTGTAGTAGTTTTGTGCAAGGTGTTAGTGAGATTTAGACTTAGTGTTGCTGTAGTAATTATTTTTGTTGTTGATGCTGTGTAGATTCAAGAAACTTGTGAAAGGACCTATACGAGAGCATGTCATGGGTTGATTTTATATGTCGATATACTGTGTAGTGATAAGTAGAAGGTTGAATTGGCGTCAGGAGGACAGTTGGATATGATGTTTGCATATTATATATTCAGTGTCGCTACTTGGATAAGGTGTAGTTGACATGGTGTCATGTGTCTATGCTGTGGAAGTTAGTTTATCGTGAAGAGGTGAGAGTAGGTGTAGAAGAGCGGTCGAGACAGCTGTTATTGTGTATCTTCTGGGTGTGCATGATTGCATATTATTATGGCAATAACAGTCCCTTGAGATGCTCAATGGTGTTTGTGAGTATGTTTTTGTTGATGATGTGTGTAGTAGACTGAGACAGCGGTAGTAGTTTTGTGAAGGTGTATGTAGACTGAGACAGTGTAGGAGTGTTTGTGTGGTAGACTGTTGTATAGATAGATAGTGTAGTAGTTTTGTGATTGGTGTAGTTAGACTGAGACAGTGTAGTAGTTTTGTGAAGGCTGTACGTAGACTGAGACGGTATAGTTGTGAAGGTTATAGTTTAGCACTGTGTGCTGTTGTGAGGTAGCTGATCGTGTGTGTGTTGTGTGTGTGTGTAGATTAGGTTTGTGAAGGTGTAGTAGTGGTGAGCGTGAGGTAGCATGCTGTGTGAGAGGTAGGTTCTTTGTGTGAAGCGTGGTGTGTTGTTGTAGGTAGAAGACAGTTGTAGTATTTTCGTAGCGAAGTGGTGTACAGTGTTGTGTAGTGTTGTGTGTGTGTGAGTGTCGTTGTGTGTGAAATGTGTGTGTGTGTGTGTGAATACATTAGTCGTTAGGCACAGAGGACTGCGAGATATCTCGCTGAGGGACAGGTGAGCATGGAGGATTGGTTGTGGGTTGGATGCAGGAGTGCAGTTTGAAGTGTATGAAGTTTAACTAAAAGAACTATTTGAACCAGCAGTAAATTTTGTAGTGCTTGTCATTATCTGCAATTTGGGAGAAGGTATCTCTCAAATGGTAAGAGACTGCAAGAACAGTGTAGTAGTTTTGGTGCATGTGTATTAAGTAGAGGTGAAAGAAAAAATAGTTCGAGTTATTTTGTCTAACGAGTATTTTAATAGCTCTCGACATAGGATGTTATACGCCAATCTAATTTTTCTATAGAACTCAAAGACCAGGGTATGGGTGATGTTCTGGTTTGTGTTTGAGGTTTGTGGTTGTGAGTTATAAGATCGTGTGAGTGATTTCTAGCGTCTTGTTGTACGTGTGTTTGTGTACCTGACGGTGGTTGTTGGCCTGTTGTTGTTCAGTGTTCCTGGTGACGTGTTGCAGTGACATTGGGCCACGTTATGTGCTCTGCAGGTTAGTGTGCTCTAATAGTAGTAGAGGAAGTCACAGCATGCTTAAGGGTAGGACAGGGTGTGCAAGACAATGAAGAGACTTGTATAGAGTGACTCTTGTCTGAGAGGGTGGGTAGGGGTGGGAGCGGTGGAGAGGCTCAGTTGTAATGGCTTTGGAGTTTGGTCCTCCCTGCGCAAGTGGGTCTGGGCTAAGAAAGATACCACTACTAACAAAGCAGCACACAGAGAGCTGTGGGAGCGACGTGCGATGATCAGGGGTAGAAAGATTACTCCGTATAACAGACACACATCACCAGAGACTTTGTGAAGGGTGGGCCAGGGGATGACAGAGGGCAAAGAGAAAATTACTCCATTAGCTAACAAGTCACAAGCCACCAAGAGAGTGAGAGGCCGTGTTATAGAGCGAGTGGGGTAAGAAGAACAGCTCATACAACATTCACACACCGACGAGGTAGGGTGGGGCCATGATGACAGGAGAAGAACTAGATATCTTTCCAATACAGAAATACAACACAGCAACCATAGCAGAGGAGTGAGCAGCCATGATGAGCAGTGTGAAGAGCTAATAACTCTCAATGACAACGAACACATTAGCTCAGATGAGCGTGAGTGAGTCGGCCATGGTATGTATCAAGTTGGAAAGAACTACTCCAGTAAGCAAACACCAGACTACACTATCCACCAGTCTAGAGTGGGCACTTGATGACAGGCTGGAAGGTATTATTTTACGTCGCATTGTAGCAAGCAACACGAGCGCAGCTAGAGAGTGGGCTATAGGTATGAACGAGTCGTGGGAAAGGGAGAATACCATCGCATACAACAACCACTACAGTCACGGAGAGAGTTGGGAGCGTCATTTGTGATGAACAGGGGAAGAAATACTAGCCATACAACAGATCAAACCGAGTCAGAAGGAGACGTGGTGCAATGAGTGAGAGACCAGTGTAAGGGAAGAAATACTCCATTAAGTCAACTCTAATGTGCCAAGGTTGAGTTAGAGCTCAAGAGACGAATGTTGGGCCATGATGACAGGGGATAGAGAACAGATACTACGTAGTAAGTCTCAACGACTATCTTCACCCCAGAGTGCTGGCGCCATATATGTATGACAGGAGTGGTAAAGAAATACTCCAGTACACTGATACAACAGCAACCAGAGCATGGGTAGAGGTGTGGGGCTCTTATGATGCACAGGTGTGAGGTGGAAAGAAATGTAAACGTCCATAAGATCTCAGAAGACACGAGAACACATCGACTCTCGAAGTGTGAGTTTTGTGAAAGGTCCAGTCAGGTATGAACGACGACCTGAGTGGAAGAAGTTAACATCCATACAAACACAACAGCACCAGAGAGTTGGTGCAGTTAAGCTGTTGTTCATTGAGCAGTGGAAAGAAAGAAAGATAAACCCAGTACGTAATCAACACTAACAGGGTCTAGAGAGATGCGTGGAGCCATTGATGGACAGTGTGAGGAAGAGAAATTAGTACTTCGCATTTATCAATGCTAGTAACAACACGGATGGTATGGTGTTAACGTGCATGAAGAGATGGGCGCATTGAAGTCTGAGCAGGTGGAAGAGATAAGATATCTCTCTGTACATAGCAAAGAGCACCACACCCACGGAGGATAGTGGTGAGGCCACATTAGGCATGAAACCAGGGCGCGAAAGGATAGATAAGTATGATGCTCCATATTTGCATGAAACGATGCACTAGCTAGCTAAGACCTCGAACGCTACGAAGAGCCATATCGAGTCTCAGCTCTTATAAAATATTTTGGTTTCTGTCAAAAAGACGCAGGTTGTTTTTATTGCATTAAGCATATGGTCAGCCACCATAGGTTAGACTGTACACCCTCCTGTGGTTCGATGAAAGCTATGGTCGAGAGAGGTTGTTAGTCGCGAGGAGTGTGAACCCTGAGTATGAGCGTTTGGTCAGTGTAGAACCCTCTGGTGGAAAGGGTTCTAATACATGGTGAGACTTCATAAGATGAAAGGGTGTGTGTGTTTCTACGCTCAACAGAGAGGAGTCTACCTATGACCTAGAACCTAAGCCACCTTCTTTTGAGCGGTTCTTTCCAATAGAGGGAGACATGCTAGAATGAAACCCCTTGGATACAAGTTCAGATGCTCGTCTTAGGTTACCTTGAAGGTGCTGTGGATACTGAGATGCTCCAGTTTTAAGTAAGTTAGTTTGAGTGTAGTATACTCATATGTGGAAAGGAGTGTTAGGATACTGAGACGTAGGATTAGCAGGTAAAGTGAATTTTTAGGTCAAGTCTTTAGTACGATGAGGTGTTAATAGACTTTGAGACCATGTGGGACTACAGGTACCATAATCAGAGTTCCCATTCACTGCTGACGCTTAGTCATCATACCATGCTCTCTAGCACATGAACCTGCTCAAGGGGTGGGGTGGTGCGAGTATGAGCGAGTAGCTCTTAGACCACTGTTGCGTCTACGCGGGTCTATCTATATTTTATAGTAGAATGTTACCTATGCTGTCCTGTAGGTTTCCACAAATATCAGCATTTTCTTGATGATTTGCTTTCTCAAAGAACACCTCCAATTTTATACTGATAGTGGTTTATGGCTCGAAAAGCGTTGTCTGTAGTTGTTCCAATGGTTAAACGTTAGGCAGTTAGATTCTTATATCTATATATATGATAGAATACTTGTGTCCACAAGAGGTAGTGAGGTTATGTGTGTTTGAAAGGTCATGATGGTATGTAGAAACAGTGTTGTTGTTGTGGATAAGTCTTCAAATGTGGTCAAATGATTAATGATCTATATATAGTGATTAGACTTTTTTCCTTTGATAGTTACGGTAGACTTTGTTGTTCGTGACTTGGAATTTGTCTCGGAGTAATGTCAGAACTTTTAATGATCAGTATGGCAGATTGCTATACGTCGCCATGCCGTCCATCCGCGTGTCTCTCGAGAAACTAACGCTAAGTTAAATATGTGTGATATTGTAGTATGGATGAAACTATTGCTCTATGGGTGTGCTGTCTCTGTGGTTGCCGCGTTTTGCGACTTTCAGTAGCTGCCTGTAGACCTTCCTCAGACCATGGTATGGTGATGGTGCTGAATTTAACTCGTGTGTGACGATTGCAGTATTATCTCAGGGTGACATGTATTTGTACGCTTAAATAGTTGTGCATGCACTTCTAGTCATCATTAGACAGAGAGATTACGGTGGGTGGATATAACTTAAGTTATAGTAAATAAGTTATTAGTTTGTGTGATTTATCTGTAATTGGTAGCTAGACTTTGGTGATGACTATATCTGTGCGTTCATTGTAGGAATGTGGTATGTTTTTTTTAGATTAGTGCGGATCACCGGGTGTGTGAGATCATTTATGATGTATTGTAGTTGGCAACTTAGCTTTAGATTAGTTGGATATGTTTCGTTTTGGTGACGGGTGTATAAAGGAACTATTCTGCTATAAATAGACTCAAAATTGTAATGATGTTTAATCGATAAAAGTGATACCGACATATAGTGACCTTAATTTACTTCCATATTCTCGTTATTTTCCTCACACCCTCTTCTCTCTTCTCTCCCTTCCTCCTCTCTCTCGTTTCCTCTCCTCTTGTCTGTAGATAAATGGTTCTCTCTGCTGCGCCTCCCCTCCGCGTGTTTAGTATTTCGCCACAATCTTGTGTGACTTTACGTGTATGTTACTACGTGTTACTCTAGTTTTGGGCGTTCCGTTGTCTCCTACTTCCATTCTTACCGTGCTCCCTACGTTCGTCCTTGTTGCTCGCTCTTCCATGCGTGATACGCGTTTTGCTTTCTCTTCTCTTTGACCGATACGGTCCTCCGTCCTCGTTTACCTCCCATCTGCCTTTCTCCTTCCTCTCCTCCTCGCGCTCCTCTCCGTCTTGTCTTCCTTCCTCCCTCCTTATTACCTCTTAGTTTGCCAGGAGTATCCTGTGTCAATTTAGTCTGTGCTAAGCAGGTGCATCATGCAGTGCACCTGTCGGTTGACAGTTTGCCTAGCTGTGCGCGTGCTGTCCTCTGAACGTATCTTTGAGGCCTACGTTCTTATTCTCTTTATGTGGGAGAGAGTGTGGGATGGTCCAGCTAAGATAGGTCGATCTGCAGAGTTTCATCACTGGCACTCTTGTGCACATAAAGCTATTGAGCAGCTTTGCTTAATGTGCGATGGTCGATATCGGAGCGCTGCTCCCCACTGCTCAATCCACCTCTATTATAGACATAGCCCTATATATTGGAAGTTTACCAGTAACAGCTTAAGGCACGCCCGCCGCGATGAGTCGTCTGCTGAGAACTGCCATCCGCACCAGTCCACCAGAGCAATACACTAGGCTACTGATATCCATGAACACCCCAGCCACTATGACTTACACTCCAGCCGATTGAGCTATCCATACAACCAAATCAAGCAAGGAAAAAGCCCGTGTAGTCTGACACCAAAAAACAGGACTTACACAACCGGAGGCCCCACAAGGAACCAAAAAACTAACCAGTAATACAGTATACGTTTAACAGACATATCACACAAGTTATTTTAGTCCAGGATTAAGAGTGTTACGATGAGCATGAACCTGACCCAATACTAAACTATACTACCACTATCACAAGTCTAATCACCGATACCACCGACCCGACCAAACTAAACGGTATACTACTACTATCACAAGTTCTCAAATACCTTACACCGCGAGTCGCGCATAACATTAAACTATTACTACAGACTATTGCACACAATGTCGTAATACATACACCGACCCCCCACACCAAAACGATATCTTTACAATATTCACACAGTAAGATCTACCAATACATCTAGAAACCACACACAATATTAACAGAATACGCTACCAAGGTAGTCACAAACAAGCTTCGTAGCGGTACACAGGCAAGAAGACAAGACAAGAGATCTTATACTACAAATATCACAAGTTCTAGCATATTCACTAGTACAGACAAGCGACAAAAAACTATGACTTACAGATATCCACACAGTCTAACTACACGAGAACAACACAAAACTAATACTAAACTCAACTTCACACAAGTTCATACTACAGACGAACACAAAACTATACACAATATCACACACAGTCTACTACACAGAAAACAATCACAAATACTATACTTACATATCACCACAAGTCTAATACTACAGCTGTACCCACACTAAGCTATACTTTACACTATCACACAAGTCTCGATACACCGACCGACCACAGACGTCTGATTCACAATTCACTAATGACTAAGAACCTGTACTATCACTGTCTCTCAGCTCTACCAATAAACACCTTCACAATAACTACTACCAGTGTCTCAGTCTACATACACACTTCCACAAAACTACGACTATTCCTGTCTCTTCAGTCCACAGCACTCTTACCACAAGAACTTTACTACACTGCTCCTCAGTCTACGTACACCTTCACCAAAACTACTACTCATCTCTCTATCTATAATACACCTTCACAAACTACTACGACTGTCTCAGTCTACTACACCTTACTCGACACATATATATACCACTACTCCTCTCTCTCTCCAAGAAACTAACTAACCTCAACGTGCGTCATGTCTTACATATCCACCCCTTCACAAAACTACTTACACTGTCTATCTTACTACACGCCTTTCACAATAGAAAACTCCTACCACTGTCTCAGTCACCTACACCGTTCAAAAACACTACTACACTGTCTCGCTCGCAGTCACCTACACCTTCACAAACTTACCTACTACTCGCTCAGTCTACTTTACACCTCCCTTCACATAAATACTACTACATGCTTGTCTCAGTCTACTACACCTTCACCCGAACTTCTACACGTCTCAGTCTATTATAATCATGTCTCTCTGTTTCCACAAAACTACTTCTACATTCGCTCTCTATCTATCTAACCTTCACTCAAACACTACTTACTCTATGTATCAGTTCACAGACTCTATCACCTTCACAAAACTCGTACTACACTGTTCGTCTTCTATCTACTGACACCTCACATAAATACTACACTAGTCTTACATTACTACACCTTCACAAAACTACATCACATGTCTCAGTCTATCTACCCACTACAAAACTACTACACTGATCTTCATGTTCATATAGACCTTCACAATACACTACACATGCTCCAGTCTACTACACTTCACAAAACTACTCACACTGTCTTCAGTCTACTACACCTCACAAAAAAACTACACACTTCTCAGTCACTCACACCTTTCACAAAACTACTACACTGTCTCAGTCTACTATCACCTTCACAAAACTACTACACTGTCTCAGTCTAACTACCACTTCACAAAACGTACACTACAACTGTCTCAGTCTACTACATACCCATCAACAAAACTCACTACACTCATTCTATCTAGCTACCACCTTCACAAACTACTACACTGTCTCATCTCTCACCTACACACTCTTCACAAAACTAAGCTACACTGTCTCAGTCTACTGACACCTCACAAAAACTACTACACTGTCTCGGGTCTACTACACATTCACAAAACTAACTACACTTTCTTATCTACTACACCTTCACAAAACTACTTACACCTGTCTCAGTCTACTACACCTTCACAAAACTACTACATTTGTCTACAGTCTAGCGTAACCTCTACCACGAGAGATAGTACGTACACTGTCTCAGTCTACACACCTCACAAACTACTACTACACTGTTCGTCACCTATACACCATCACAATACTACTACACTATCTATCTACTAAACAACTTCCACAAAACACTACACTGTCTCGCTACTACAACCTTCAATCAAAACTTACTACACTGTCTCAGTCTACTGACACCTTCACAAGACTACTACACTGTCTCAGTTACTACACTTCACAAAACTACTACCACTGTTCTCAGTCACTCACACCTTCACAACAACTACTAACACTGTCGTCAGTCTACTACACCTTCACAAACTACTACACTGTTCAGTCTATACACCTCCACAACAACTACTACCCTGTCTCAGTCTACTACACCATTCACAAAACTACTTACATCTATCTATCTAGCTACACCCTTCACAAATAAAGTCTCCCTAACAACTGACTCAGTTCTACTTACACCTTCACAAAACTACTATCGAACTTTCTCAGTTTACTACTACCTTCAATAAACAAACCAACCTATCTGTCTTGCCAGTTTTACCTAGCAACCCATCACCAAACACTTACAACATTCTCTGGTCTCAGGGTCACCTCACACATCACCAAAACTCTACTACATCCTATCTAGTAGAGAGGAGAGGAGAGGAGAGGAGAGGAGAGGAGAGGAGAGGAGAGGAGAGGGGAGGGGAGGGGAGGAGGAGCATCATCACAGACAAGAGAGAGAAACAGAGAGAGAGGAGGAAGGGGAGAGAGAGAGAGAGGGTGTGAGGAATAACGAGATATGGAAGTTTAGGCCTATGTGGTTATTTTACATTTACATTTGAGTCATTTAGCAGATGTTCTTATCCAAAACGACTTCAAATAAGTGCATTCAAATGATCCACCTGTGTATCTAAAACAACCACATCATGACCACATCATCATTTTTTTATTAACCTTCTTTAATGTGAAGGTGTCCCTATAGTCAGGCATGTCACCTGAGATACAAGTCAGTATTCGACTTCCATCCATGTCTGAGGAAGTCAGGAGATGAAGTGGAAACCGGCCACCAGAGGCAACAGTGAGCACTGTTACCTTTAACTAGGTGTTTTGAACAGGGATGGCGGATGGGCGTAAGCATCTGCCTCTGTTTCAAAAGTTTGCATATCGAATCCAGCGATAGAAAGTTATTTTTGATATTTTTGCTTTAAGACTATCCCAAACCTTAACCCTTCCCTTAACCATTTGGAGTTAATCCCTGACCTTTAGAATTCAGAGTTAATGCCTAAACTTAACCTTGGAACAACACAGAGAAGTTACCAAACATTTAGAAATTTGATGTTTGGAAGAACATCGAAATGTGATATTTGAGAAACAAGGCTGAACATCTAATTGTGACGTGAGACTGTGAGAGCTTGTTGCCTACAGTATGTGCTGAGAGATGGAGCAGCAGCAGTGATGGATTATGGTTGTGTCCAGCCATGTCTAGTGCATTCACTACCTACACCATCATCATCCTCCTCATGAGTCTCTCTACACTCTTAGAAGAACATGTACTGTCTAGAATCTAAAAGGTTTCTTCGGCTGTCCCCATAGGAGAACCCTCTGTAGAACACTTTTTGGTATTAGGTAGAACCCTTTTGGTAGAACCTTTTTGAGTTCCATGTAAGACCCTTTCCACAGAGGGTTCTACATGCAACCCATAAGGGTTCCACCTGGAACCGAATAGCGTTCTGCAGAGGGTTATCCTATGGGGACAGATGAAAAAAGCGTTTTGGAACCCTTTTTTATAGGAGTGTATCTCAGGTGTGCTGCTGTGTGTTGTTGTATGGAGTATTTCTTCCCCTGTCATCATGGCCCACTCTCTGGTGTGTGTTTGTTGTATGGAGTATTTCTTCCCCTGTCATCATGGCCCACTCTCTGCTGTGTGTTGTTGTATGGAGTATTTCTTCCCCTGTCATCATGGCCCACTCTCTGCTGTGTGTTGTTGTATGGAGTATTTCTTCTCCTGTCATCATGGCCCACTCTCTGGTGTGTGTGTTGTATGGAGTATTTCTTCCCCTGTCATCACGGCCCACTCTCTGGTGTGTGTTGTTGTATGGAGTATTTCTTCCCCTGTCATCATGGCCCACTCTCTGGTGTGTG
>NC_036842.1:30091411-30110379 GCF_002910315.2 Salvelinus sp. IW2-2015
TACCACTCTGAATCAGTCTCGACCTCCCTCCCTTCCTACCTACCTACCTACCTACCTACCTACCTACCTACCTACCTACCTCCCACAGGAGGTTGGTGGCGTCCTTAATTGGGGAGAACAGACTTTTGGTAATGGCTGGACCGGAATTAGTGTAATGGTATCAAATACATCATACACACTCTATCTGAGATACCATAAGCCTCAAGCAACATTCACAGGTTCTCTAGCCATCCCGTCTGTCTCCTATCTTCCCTTCTTGCTGCCAGGTAGATGATAGGTTATGAATCCGTTCAGCACCTGTAGTTATTCTGAAGAGTCTTACTGAAGTCAGCAATCCCCACTGTGATGCTAACCACTAACACAAGTATCACCATAATCATCATATTGCATTTCGTCATACGTGGTAAAGACCCTATGAGCTCATACACTCTCCAGTATAATGCAGATTGTGCAATGGAATGGTTTTAACAGTCTCTGTATTGGCCCCTATATTATTCAAATGGTTCATTTCAATGCTACTAGCATAATGTTCTACCACTTGGGTTGTGTTCAGTAGGGGGAAAACGTTTTGAAATGGAGTGAAACAGGGAGGTTGTGCCTAAATTTGTCCAGCACAGATTTATGTTCTCTTGCCATGGTGCACCCTAATGAACATGACCATGGTTTTACTGTGAATCGGCATCATTGCATTGCACTGGGGACAGTAGTACTTGCTGTGGCCAGCAGGAGGGGGAGTGTACATGCCCCCACTTCCCTCTCTTTCCTACCCCCTCTGTCTGTCCCTCCCTCCCATGTCTCTCTCCTCCTATCCCTGGTGAGAGGGGTTCACCCAGTAACTTCACTTAGTTCACAGAGGGAGAACATGTTGGAGAAGAAAGGGACAAGGAAAGAGAGAGGGACAGAGAGAAAGAGAGGGAAAAAACAGAGGAAAATAGACTTCTCTGAGACATCTGCGGGATTACTCTAATAGTGTGTTTGGGTGTGTGTGTGAGTCTGTATGTGACTTTTCCTGGACATGGATACCCCACTGACCACCCCACTCCTCCTCACCCTCCTCTGCTCCCTCTCCCTCATTCATGGGGCCATGGACTCCTGCTACGATGACAACGAGGGTGTCCCAAGCCGCTGCATGCCCAAGTTTGAGAACGCAGCCTTCAACCGCACGGTCATGGCCTCTAACGTGTGCGGTTCGCCCCCGGAGGACTACTGCATGCAGACGGGCTCGACGCGGTCCTGCCACCACTGTAGATTGTCGGACCCGGGCCTCAGCCACAACGCCAGCCTGCTGACGGACTTCCACACGGATGATGAACCCACCTGGTGGCAGAGCCAGTCCATGTTCTACGGAGTCCAGCACCCTAACTCTGTAAACCTCACCCTGCACCTCAGTAAGACCAACACTCTCGTTATGTCTCTCTCACCCTGCACATCTGTAAAAAGTACAAAATTGTTCACAATTAGTTGAGTTTGATGAATCCTGGTCCAGGTGTAACTATACAAGCTCACCCTGCATGCACCTGGATAAAACCGATGCTTAAGCTCTCTCTCTCATATGCTCTCATAGGCTCTCATAGGCTTCCATTCGTACCCAGAGGTTGTGTTCATAATAAGTTGTGATAGGTGAATCCTCAAGTGGTTAACAATTCACAGATTTGACTATGAGGAGTTCAATGACAGAAAGAGACTTGACAGTGAGGAGTTAAATTATGTAAAGTGACTTGACTATGAGAAGTTAAATGACAGAAAGAGATTTGACTATGAAGTGCCAATCACCCTGAGAAAAAGCATCTAAAGCAGAACACGTCCCTCACAACCTCAACATTCTGGACTCCTCCACTAATGACACACACTAGTATTCCTCCGATAATCACTCAAAGCTTCTCTTCAGAAAACACCATCCTGCCCATCGCACGTCGCCCGTTGCCCCAGACATGGCTTAGTGTCACATTGTTGGAGTAATTGCAAGCATGTAGCCGTGAGGCTCAGGGTCTGTCTGGAAACCTTTCAAAGTGGTCCGGATGCATCCAGTAGAGTAGATCACATTCAATAGAGCACATTTAACTCATATTTAAGGTGTTGGCCTAAACGGAAGGGAGGACAATAGATAATATACTAGTAGAGACAGTGTACCGTCTAGCCATACTTCCCACAGGTGTGATTACAACCTCTGAGGGTTTAGAGCTTGACTTAGTCACCTCATACAAGTACTTGGGAGTATGGCTAGACGGTACACTGTCCTTCTCTCAGCACATATCAAAGCTGCAGGCTAAAATTAAATCTAGACTTGGTTTCATCTATCATAATCACTCCTCTTTCAACCCAGCTGCCAAACTAACTCTGATTCAGATGACCATCCTGCCCATGCTAGATTACGGAGACATCATTTATAAATCGGCAGGTAAGGGTGCTCTCGAGCGGCTAGATGTTCTTTACCATTTGGCCACCAGATTTGCCACCAATGCTCCTTATAGGACACATCACTGCACTCTATACTCCTCTGTAAACTGGTCATCTCTGTACACCCGTCGCAAGACCCACTGGTTGATGGTTATTTATAAAACCCTCTTAAGCCTCAGTCCCCCCTATCTGACATACCTACTGCAGTCCTCATCCTCCACATACAACACCCGTTCTGCCAGTCACATTCTGTTAAAGGTCCCCAAAGCACACACATCCCTAGGTCGCTCGTCTTTTCAGTTCGCTGCAACTAGCGACTGGAACGAGCTGCAGCAAACACTCAAACTGGACAGTTTTATCTCAATCTCTTCATTCAAAGACTCAATCATGGACACTTACTGACAGTTGTGGCTGCTTTGTGTGATGTATTGTTGTCTCTACCTTCTTGCCCTTTGTGCTGTTGTCTGTGCCCAATAATGTTTGTACCATGTTTTTTGCTGCTACCATGTTGTGGTCATGTTGTGTTGCTATCATGTTGTTGTCATGTCGTGTTGCTACCATGCTGTGATGTCATGTGTTGCTGCCTTGCTATGTTGTTGTCTTAGGTCTCTCTTTATGTAGTGTTGTGTTGTCTGACCTGTCGTGATGTGTGTTTTGTCCTATATATATATATATATATCATTTATTTTTTAAATTCTAGCCCCCGTCCCCGCAGGAGGCCTCTTGCCTTTTGGTAGGCCGTCATTGTAAATAAGAATTTGTTCTTAACTGACTTGCCTAGTTAAATAAAGGTTAAATACATTTTTTTTTAAATAAGTATACTACAGTACTACAGTACCTAATCCACTTCCAGGGGGAGCAGAGATGGAGGAAGGAGAAGAAGATAGAAAGATGCCATTTCTACCACTACCACAGTCAGGCTACAGAACAGGCCTTTTAGTACTTATGGTTCAACCATGTGATGGCATAATATCAACTAATACCATCCATGACATACAGTACATGACAACCACTGTGGCCACATAACCTTAGAATTGTTATGATTTCTCAAAGTGACTTAAAGCTGAGATCATCGCTAGGCGAAACAGCGCCACTGGCTACCGCAGACGCATTTCTTATTTGTTTTGAGGAAATCAGCATCCAGGATTGTGGTAAAGATAATACAGTCAGGGTACATACTCTGCATGGTGTGCAATGATGTCAGAAGGAAGAAAAAACTGTTGGTTGTTTGCAAACGGATGTGACAGTTTCACCACTGTGGAGTCCAGCTCTAAGTCCTGCTAAATAAGTGGGAGTAGGATTTCAAGTAGGATGCCATTAGCACATTATCAATGATGTTGTTAAATATTAATGGGGACAGAGATTATACATCAATCAATCATGTCTGAGTCCATTGTGACTGTAATGGAAGCAAATTACTTTATGACCCTTACCTTTCTCCCTCAAGATCTCTAAGGATACCTCCCAAATGACACCCTATGCCCTTTATAGTGCACTACTTTTAACCAGACCCATAGGTCTCCCGTCAGAAGAAGTGCACCATACAGGGAATAGGGTGCCGTTTGGGATGTAGCCCTTCAGTACACCCACTTTATAAAGACTAGCTTTTCCTCCTATTCATCTTGTGTGTGTGACATGTGTGTGCAGAGTGAGCTCACATACATCAGTCAAACAGGATGGACCCAGCAGAGAGCCCAGTCAGGGAATTCTTTCTTCTGACAACTCTGACTATAACCTACTTCCTCTCTATTGTAGGTGTAACAAAAATTCCAACCTGAGAAAAAAAAAGATTTTGCTTCAAAAGAGAGAGAAAACGATGACAGGTCTTTGAAATGTCATAGTGTATGACTGACTGTCTGTGGAAAAGAGAAGTGTTTAAATCATAAGGTCTTGGAGCAGGAAACTCGTCTGTCTGTCTGCAGATATTGATTTTTACTAGGAGGAAGGAGGAGAGCAGTGCTCTATGGCTTTGTTGGTCATAATCTCTGGTTACTTCTCTCAGACAGAGAGAGAGAGGCTGGGGAATGTCTGGTAATGTGTTATTCTAACACACCAGTCCTTGGTCTAGTAGACCTTAGTCCAGGAAGACCATACTACATTACACTGTATGGTCACATTGTTCAGTCTTTAGCCTCTGGGTACTATGTCTCTTTCTCTTCAGAGTTATTCTGAGAGTAGCCTCCGCCTGGACTGGAGAGAGGTTACTCTTGTTTTTGTAACAACTGAAAGACGTTTTATTCAAGTCAACATCCCCCATCCTGTGTCTCTCACAGAACCAGGGTCTTCTTCCTCCATATTGAATACAACCTGACCGTGTCCCATCTGTGTTCCACTAGGGGGGCCTGCCTGGGCTGCCCTTCTGTCTGTTTTCCTTTGGCTCTCCAAACAAAACAAGACCCCCCCCCGTCTTCGAGGGGGTCGCCGGGACGATAAACACAGAGAAACACACCAGCGGGACACAAAGACACAGTTCAGCCAGGTCCGAAATGTGTCTGTGCAGAGGTAGGGGGGAGATGAAGGAGGAGGAGGAGGAGGGGGAGTAAACAAAACATGATGAGGAAGAAGAAAAAAAGACGAGCGCTGGGAGGTCTGGTGGTATGTAATTGGGGTCAGTTTATTCCCAAGACACACACACACACACACACACACAGCTTTTTGTCTGCAGCTGGTTTCCATTGATTGATGCTAAAAGAAAAACATTTCCTGTCTCAGATGTAAGAGAAGGATAAGAGCCTCCCATAGTTGGCACAGTAACACACTCACAGACTGACTCGACACACTCACAGACTGATTCAACACACTCCCAGACTAGCTCAACACACTCACAGACTGACTCGACACACTCAACACACTCACAGACTGACAAAACACACTCACAGACTGACTCAGCACACTGACAGACTGACTCAGCACACTCACAGACTGATTCAACACACTCACAGACTGACTCAGCACACTGACAGACTGACTCAGCACACTGACAGACTGACTCAACACACTAACAGACTGATGCAACACGCTCACAGACTGATGCAACACGCTCACAGACTGACTCAACACACTCACCACACGCACAGACTGATTCAACACACTCAACACACTCACAAATTGAATCACACAACTCACGAACTGATTCAACACACTCCAACACACTCACAGACTGAATCACACACTCACAGACTGACGCAACACACTCACAGACTGACGCAAACACACTCACAGACTGATTCAACACACTCAACAACTCACGACTCAGATCAAAACACTCAAGACTGAACTCAACACACTCACAGACTGAATCAACACACTCAGAGACTGAATCAACACACTCACAGGACTGGCTCAAACACACTCACAGACTGGCTCTAATGACCCTTTGCTGAAGGACAATGCCATGCAGAGGGGAAAACTACTGAACATACACAACAGTCTACATACACAACGTCTACAAACACAACAGTACATAGACAACAGTCTTACATACAACAACTGTCTACATACACAACAGTCTACATACACAAAAAGTCATATATACACAACACTACTACACATTGTCACAACTACATACACAACTGTCTACATACACAACTGTCACATACACAACAGTTCTACTACACAACAGTCTAACTTACACAACAGTCTACATACACAACAGTCTACATACACAACAGTACATAGACAGCAGTCTACATACACAACTGTCTACATACACAATTGTCTACATACACAACAGTGAACACACACTTACTACTGTTTACGGATACTGTACCTGGTTACAAGAGACTTTCAATGCTAATAGATAAAGCTAAAATGTTTCTGGGGCAGAATCACACATTGGCCATATACTATACTGTCTGATCATCCGTGATCAAGACCTTACACTTTCTTTTTCAGGCACAGACAGTTCAGCGACGTCATTCCTTTACAGGTAAAGATAATCTACAAAAAGAGAAAACTCTCCCCAAACTCTCGAACCGAATAGAGAAAATGAGCATCCTGTAAACATCCAGTGTAGTGTAGTAAATATTGAGTCTAGTGTGGTGATGTTGAGTTTAGTCTAGGTCTGGGCCAATCAGGACAGGTCAGAGCCCAGTCAGGGTGGGACACACAGCTGTGTTATGAACACGTGGCTTGACTGGAAAGGGGTCAAAGGTCATTCCTACTCAACACAGTCATTATGATTCAGCTCCTCAGCTAAACTGCTTCACTTCTGCTCAGTTTGGAGAGTGAACACAGATTGAACATTGAACACAGAATAATTGTTCTATCATTTGATATTCCATGTTAAACTCTATTGGGATCCATAGGTAAATGGATCTATAGGTAAACGGATCCATAGGTAAACGGATCCATAGCTAAATGGATCCGTAGGTAAAAGGGTCAACTAGAGATACTGATAGAATTACTTGAGGAAAACACACACATACTGCATGCACAACATACAGGCCCTTCTACTGACGGATGGACTAAGCGGACTCATCAGAGAAAAACACACCTCTCAATTAGACTGAACATCATCACAGGGGACACAAACACTCCTTTTCTCTTTTGTATCCGTTCCAGCTGGACTAAACTCACCTCATGCGGAGAGTAAATGAAACTTAAATGATTTGAGTGCTGTGGGAGAGATAATGTTGCTGAGTTGGAAAAACAAGAGAGGATGTCTGGAAAGACAAGAGAGGGTGTCTCGAAACAAAAAAATAGGATGTCTGGAACGATGAGATAATGTGAAGATGTCTGATACCTTGGCAGACAGGAGTAGACAGATGTCATTAGGCTTCATATCAGGGTTGGGGGTATTCTACTTAAAGGGATCAACTAAGGCCTAAGGGACAAGAGTCCTATATGTAGGGCCCTCTAGATAGTGTAGGGTCTAGGGTCTTGTTGTTGCCTACTATGTCAACCAAGAGGAAATAAGATTGGCATAATGTTCAGTGGTATAGAAAATGGCTGAACTACACCAAGTCAAGAGGAAGCTAGTGTTCCTAACCAGTGTTGTGGATGCTCTGCTCTGTTTGGATGAGGGTGGTTGATGTTCAACATTAAATCAACTCCAATTCACACACATCCAACATCCAGGTCAATAATCATACACCTTTACAGGTTACTTATCAAGAAAAATGTGGGATGGAAACACGCACTAATTCTCAGCATCTTCTCAGGCTGGAGAGCCCATCAAGCAGCAGAGCAGCCACAAGTGGCCATGCAAGCATGAAGATTGTGCAATATGCAGAAATATAGTGCCTTCATGGTTTAATTGAACCCGGCTTGTGAGACTCCTTTCTCCACTTAGTATGCAGCTCAAACAAAATGACAAAAAATGGCTGCTCACCCCCAGTGACTCAATTAGACTACAACACCAATTACTGCTAGAAGTTTCCAGAGCCTGCCAAATCCCCCTCAGACACCCCCACGAAGGAAATTCAGAGGAAATCTCGTCTTTGCCGGGGATCCACCAGACAGGGGTTGAATTTAGCTTTTCTCAGCTTTGGCTTTTTTCTTTTATAAGGAGTGTTTTAATGAAATAATGAAATAATTTAGTTGAGTTGAGAATCATACAAAATCCCTGAGATAAAAGTGTGAGTCTTCATCCTCTCTCTCTCTCTCTCTCTCTCTCTCTCTCTCTCTCTCTCTCTCTCTCTCTCTCTCTCTCTCTCTCTCTCTCTCTCTCTCTATTCATGGCCCCCCTCTCTCTCTTATAGTATATGTCTCTATCTTGTCTATCTCTCTCTCTCACTATCTCTCTCATACACAAACACATACTCTCTCTCTCCCTCTCTCTCTATCCTTCCTTCTCTCCATCTGTTTATCTATTTATCCCTTTATCTCCTCCTCTCCAGCCTGATAGATGTTTAATAAGGCACTAGAGGTACATCAACAAATCAATGACATCTTTAATTCCGTGGCATGCACAGTCCCCACTTGAAGGCGTCGGATGTTATGATTGTTTGTTTGTTTATTGGTTGGTTGGTTTACCTTTGAGGCCCACTGTGGTGTGCTCAGCATACCCACTAATCAGGGCCCTCGCTGAGGTGTGTGCCTTCTTGCCTGTCTGGAAACCATGCCGCCGTTCAGATGTGAGGTTTTGCTAAATCAGTCCCACAGGAAGCCCATGAATGCTCTGCGATGCTGTCTGGCTGTCTGCTTTCCAAAGGCTTAAGTT
Source organism: Salvelinus sp. IW2-2015 (assembly GCF_002910315.2). NCBI lineage: Eukaryota > Metazoa > Chordata > Actinopteri > Salmoniformes > Salmonidae > Salvelinus > Salvelinus sp. IW2-2015. The sequence continues at coordinate 30,099,972 of NC_036842.1, forward strand.
GCTTAATGTTATTAGTGTAGCTATCAAAACCGACATGTATGTTTGGCTGACCCATGGTTCATGTCTGGTCTCATACCAGTGCATGTAATGAGAGATTAGAGGAGATTTGTATATTTCTGGGAAAGTAAGCTGATCCCCCATTGTTGTTGTTCATCTCACCAACTGATGAGATGATTCATGTTGTATAGGTTACCCCCTTCGTTCCAACCCTTCTCTCCCATTGTAGCAGTAGACTACTAGGTTACTAGACCACCAGGCCACCAGGCTACCAGGCTACCAGGCTACTAGACCATCAGACCAACAGGCTACTAGGCTACTAATACAGTTTTTTTATACAGTTGCACCTTTAATTTTGTCCCTAGTTTAGAGATATACATATATTTATTGTTTTCATCTGAAGGGCGTCACATAGACCTACACAAATTAGTGGTGTCCGACAGAACCCCTTTTTTGAGAATTGGTGTGCAATGCCCAATGTCACGTGAGGATAGCTCACAGGCACATCCCCCCTACATAACGTTACTGTAGACCAATTCCTGCATCCCCTCCACACTGTAGTAGACTGACTCCTGTATCTCCACAGGTAAAGCCTTTGAGATCACCTACGTGCGCCTCAAGTTCTACACCAGTCGACCGGAGAGCTTTGCCATCTACAAGCGAACAAGTGAGGATGGACCATGGATGCCCTACCAGTACTACAGCGCCTCCTGTACCAAGACCTATGGGAAGAACGCCAAGGGATACATTCGCCCGGGGGACGATGAGAGGATGGCAGTCTGCACCGACGAGTTCAGTGACATCTCCCCTCTAAGCGGGGGCAATGTGGCCTTCTCTACCCTGGAGGGGCGACCCAGCGCATACAACTTTGACCAGAGCGCCGTGCTACAGGTGAGAGAGGGAGGGAGGGAGGGTGGGGTGAGGGTGTGTGCGTGTGTGGATTAGTGAAAATCTACTTCGACTGAGGATGACAGAAATTAGTGTAGGAGGAATATGACCATAATATAGTATTCAATCTGACTCCATAATTTTTGAATGCTATAAGGCCATAAATGAATCCGTTGGCTCTAACCACTCGGAATACTAAAAGTTACATGTTCTCAAGATAAGTGTAATGCAGCTATTAAGAAGCGAAGAGACAATGAAACAATGAGTCCCAGAAATAAATTATTGAGTTAATTTTAGCTCAGAGATGCACATTTAGAGGTCAGGTATATACAGTACGCCATGTGTAGTGTGAACATTTACCATTAGACCTTACATCAAAGAATAATTCAAGGAATATTACTCAGAAATATGAGGACTTCAGTACGTATCCAATTAAAAGTTATCAGATGTATTACAGTTATGCAATAAGTGTCAAAGGGAACGGAACAGGTGAACCCAAGAGCAGACTCAAGCGAGGAGACTGGGATGAGGTAACCAAGGTATTTATAGAAAAACGGGGGGAAGATTGAGTGCAAGTCAGGGGAAGCTCGGGCGGGTTGCCGGAAACCAGGTACGGAGGCTGAGGCTGGAGCGAGAGGTATTGGGACAGGGTGAGCAGGTCCGGAGGGGATTCCAAGGGAGCATAGAGTGGGGAATCCAGGATAGAGTAGCAGTACTTACGAGAAGTCGGACTGGAGACAGGGACCAGAGTCAGAGAGGGCAGAATGAGCAGAGATTACGATCTGGCAGTGTGGAAGTGGCAGGACTGAGTATTTGTAGAGGTCTTGATTATGGAACAGGTTGCAGCTGGTGGGGATCTGCTCTGACTCCAGCACACCTGGCTCCGCTCACACAATCACACACAGAGAGAGAGAGAGGGAGAGGGAGAGGGAGAGAGCACTGGGGGAGTGGCAGCAGGTCAAGGAGACACAGGATGAGCACAAGAGGGCGTGGCAGGAGCAGATGTGACAGTACCTCCCTCCTCCAAGGGTGCCGCTCCTCAGGCCCGTATCCCTCCCAGCCGCGACCCCGACGGTGCACATCCAAAAGCCGCCGGACGGTATAGGCAGGATGGTCCTCGATGGAGGAGCTGCTGCAGGGGAGACAGGGGACTGGAGCAGACAGAGAGTCTGGAGTTTTAAGAGAGTCTGGGAGTTTCAGGTGCAAAGCAGAGGGGTTAATGACACGATCAATCAGGGGGCAAATTCCTGGAAGCCACTTTCAAAGACAAGTCCTTCGACGAGAGCCATACCCTTTGGCCTGGAGTGTAGACTGGAGCTGAGGTATGGCGACAGGTAGCTTGTAATTGGGTCCTGGCGGAGGCACAGTGAGGGGCAGCCCAGGCCCTCCTCCAGGTGCGATGACAACGGCGCATGTGGTCATGGACTGAGGGCACCGCTACCTCAACCTCTTGGGCAGGGAACAAGGGGGTTGATAGCCCAGAGCACACCTGGCCTGGCGTTGATGAGGGTGTTGTGGGCATATTTAACCCAGAGTAGCTGAGCACTCCAGGAGGAAGGGTTAGCTAATGTCAAACAGCGTAGGGCAGTCTCCATCTCCTGGTTGGCCCGTTCAGTCTTGCCGTTGGTCTGGGGGTGATATCCAGATGAAAGACTAACATTCATACCAAGTGCTGAACAGAAGGATCTCCATACCTGGGATGTAAACTGGGGACCCCTGTCGGAAACCATGTCCGTGGGAATGCCATGCAGCCGAAACACATGGGGTACCAGCAGGTCCACAGTCTCTCTGGAGGATGGAAGCTCGGAGAGGGGAATGAAGTGAGCCGCTTTGGAAAATCTGTTGATAATGGTGAGGATGACTGAGCTACCGTTAGATGGGGGGAGGCCAGTGACGAAGTCCAGAGCTACAGTTGAAGTCTGAAGTTTACATACACTTAGGTTGGAGTCATTAAAACTCGTTTTTCAACCACTCCACACATTTCTTGTTAACAAACTATAGTTTAGGCAAGTCGGTTAGGACATCTACTTTGTGCATGACAAGTCGTTTTTCCAACAATTGTTTACAGACAGATTATTTCACTTATAATTCACTGTATCACAATTCCAGTGGGTCAGAAGTTTGCACACACTTAGTTGACTGTGCCTTTAAACAGCTTGGGAAAATCTAGAAAAGGATGTCATGGCTTTAGAAGCTTCTGATAGGCTATTTGAAATAATTTGAGTCAATTGGAGGTTTACCTGTGGATGTATTTCAAGGCCTACCTTCAAACTCAGTGCCTCTTTGCTTGACATCATGGGAAAATCAAAAGATATCAGCAAATAAATTGTAGATCTCCACAAGTCTGGTTCATCCTTGGGAGCAATTTCAAAATGCCTGAAGGTACCATGTTCATCTGTACAAACAATAGCACGCAAGTATAAACACCATGGGACCCCGCAGCCGTCATACCGCTCGGGAAGGAGACGTGTTCTGTCTCCTCAACATGAACGGACTTTGGTGTGAAAGTGCAAATCAATCCCAGAACAACAGCAAAGGACCTTGTGAGGATGCTGGAGGAAACAGGTACAAAATGTTCTATATCACAGTAAAATTTGTCCTATATCGACATAACCTGAAAGGCCCCTCGGCAAGGAAGAAGCTCCAAAACCGCAACAAAAAAATCCAGACTGTTTGGCCATAATGACCATCGTTATGTTTGGAGGAAAAAGGGGGAGGCTTGCAAGCCGAAGAACACCATCCCAACCGTGAAGCATGGGGGTGGCAGCATCATGTTGTGGCAGTGCTTTGCTGCAGGAGGGACTGGTGTACGTCACAAAATAGATGGCATCATGAGGGAGGAAAATTATCTGGATATATTGAAGCAACATCTCAAGACATCAATCAGGAAGTTAAAGTTTGGTCGCAAATGCGTCTTCCAAGTGGACAATGACCCCATGCATACTTCCAAAGTTGTGGCAAAATGGCTTAAGGACAACAATGTCAAGGTATTGGAGTGGCCATCACAAATTCCTGACCTCAATCCTATAGAAAATGTGTGGGCAGAACTGAAAAAGCGTGTGCGAGCATGGAGGCCTACAAACCTGACTCAGCTACACCAGCTCTGTCAGGAAGAATGGGCCAAAATTCACAAAACTTATTGTGGGAAGCTTGTGGAAGAATACCCAAAATGTTTGACCCAAGTTAACTTCACTAGGGTAGGGGGCAGCATTGGGAATTTTGGATGAAAAGTGTGCCCAAATTAAACTGCCTGCTACTTAGCCATAAAAGCTAGAATATGCATATTATTGGTAGATTTGGATAGAAAACACTCTGAAGTTTCTAAAACTGTTTGAATGATGTCTGTGAGTATAACAGAACTCATATGGCAGGCAAAAACCTGAGAAAAAATCCAACCAGGAAGTGGGAAATCTGAGGTTTGTAGTTTTTCAACTCTTGGCCAATCGAATACACAGTGTCTATGGGGTCATATTGTACTTCCCAAGGCTTCCACTAGATGTCCCCAGTCTTTAGAACCTTGTTTGATGCTTCTACTGTGAAGTGAATGACAGGGGAATGAGTCAGAGGTCTGCCAGAGAGCCATAAGCTCAGTTTCGCGAGTTCACGTGAGAGCGAGCTCTGTTCCATTGCAATTCTAAAGACAAAGGAATTCTCTGGTTGGAACATTATTGAAGATTATTACATGGTTTGCTTTTTCCGGAAAGTTTTTTTTAAAATCTGACACAGCGGTTGCATTAAGGTGAAGTGGATCTAAAATTCCATGCATAACATTTGTATCGTTTTGCAATGTTTATTATGAGTATTTCTGTAAATTGATGTGGCTCTCTGCAAAATCACCGGATGTTTTGGAACTACTGAAAACAACGCGTCAATGTAAACTCTGATTTTTGGATATAAATATGAACTTTACCGAACAAAACATACATGTGTTGTGTAACACGAAGTCCTATGAGTGTCATCTGATGAAGATCATGAAAGGTTAGTGATTCATGTTATCTCTATTTCTGCTTTTTGTGACTCCTCTCTTTAGCTGGAAAAATGGCTGTGTTTTTCTGTGACTTGGCTCTGACCTAGCATAAACGTTTGGGGTGCTTTCGTCGTAAAGCCTTTTTGAAATCGGACACTGTGGCTGGATATACAACAAGTGTATCTTTAAAATGGTGTAAAATACTTGTATGTTTGAGGAATTTTAACTATGGTATTTCTGTTGTTTTGAATTTGGCGCCCTGCAGTTTCACTGGCTGTTGACGAGGTGGGACGCTACCGTCCCACATACCCTAATGAGGTTAAACAATTTAAAGGCAATGCTACCAAATACTAATTGAGCGTATGTAAACTTCTGACCCACTGGGAGTGTGATGAAAGAAATAAAAGCTGAAATAAATCATTCTCTCTACTATTATTCTGACATTTCACATTCTTAAAATAAAGTGGTGATCCTAACTGACCTAAGACAGGGCATTGCTACTAGGATTAAATGTCAGGAATTGTGAAAAACTGAGTTTAAATGTATTTGGCTAAGGTGTATGTAAACCTCCGACTTCAACTGTATGTGTGACCAGGGGTGACTGGCTATGGGAAGAGGGCGAAGCAGACCGGAAGTGGGTTTGGTGGAGGTTTTGTTCCGGGCACAGACCGAGCAGGCTGAGACGAACTCCCGGATCTCTCTCTCAATGGTGGGCCACCAAAAGCACTGACGCTGGAAGGTGACAGTCCGGTTCATGCCAGGGTGACAGGTGAGGTGAGTAGAATAGGCCCACTGAAGAACTTCACAGCAAACTGAATCAGGAACAAACAGAGCATTTCTAGGCCCGTTGCCTGGGTCAGGCTGGTTCTACTGAGCTTGGCGAATACGGGGCTCGATCTCCCAGTAGACAGCGGCAATGATGTAGGTGGATGGAATAATGGTCTCTGGCTCAGAACCTGTGTTGTTGGCGGTGAACTGACAGGAGAGGGCGTCAGGCTTGGTATTCTTAGATTCGGGGCGCTAAGTGAGTGTGAAGTGGAATCTTCCAAAGAACAATGTCCACCTGGCCTGCCGGGAGTTCAGACGTTTGGCGGTCTGGATGTAGGACAGGTTTTTGTGGCCCGTCCACACAATGAAGGTGAGAACCGAGCCCTCCAACTAGTGACGCCACTCTTTAAGAGCCAGCTTCACAGCCAGAAGTTCCCGGTTACCTTTGTAGCTGCTTCAGATTTGAGGGCACAGTCAAACGTGTTGCTGGTAAGCCTCAGGGTCCTTAGATTTTTTTTAAAGTCATCCACATAGACAAAAACAAAGCGTCCAATCACATCCCTCAGAACGTCATTAACCAGGCTCTGGAAAACAACAGGAGTGTTAGTGAGACCAAAGGACATGACCAAATATTCAAAGTGTCCAAGTGGTGTGTTGAACGCCATTTTCCACTCGTCCCCATCTCTTATGCGGACAAGGTGGTAGGCATTCCGGAGGTCGAGTTTGGTAAACACCGTGGCACCATGTAGGGGGGCAAAAGCAGAGACGATGAGTGGCAAGGTGTACTTGTTCTTAACAGTGATAATATTCAGCCCACGGAAGTCTATGCACGGCCTTAGTGACCCATCCTTCTTCTTCACAAAGAAAAACCCAGCACCCACCGGAGAGGAAGATGACTTGAAGTCCTGAAGCCAGAGAATCTTGGATGTACCTCTCCATAGCCTCTTGCTCGGGACGAGAGAGGTTAAACAACCGGCTACTGGGGAGAGGAGCTCCAGGCTGGAGGTCAATGGCGCAGTCGTACGGCCGATGAGGCGGCAGCAACAGGGCGTGGTGCTTGCTGAAAAACAGGAGCTAGATCGTGATACTCGGGAGGAACTTATGACAGGTCCGGAGGGTTCTGGAATGAACTGGATCACAGACAAGGCAGGGGGAAGGGCAGAATAGAAACAATTACAGTGACAAAATGAACTCCAAGTGGTTACCTTTATTGCGGTCCAGTCAATCTATGGGTTGTGTAGCTTTAACCATGGATGGCCAAGAACCAGGGGAGAGTAAGGACAGTCGATTACGTTGAAACTGATCTTTTCCTGGTGATTTCCAGAGAGACGCAGGATGACAGGGACGGTTCTCTCACAGAACCGGGCGAGGAGCTGTTCATTGAGAGCGTTGGCATCGAGGGGTGAATTGAGTGGGACCGTGTCCGGGCCCAAATGAGTAATGACACCTCGGTCCAGGAAGCTCTCGTCGGTGCCCGAATTGATGACAGCAGACAGAGGAAAAGCCTGGCTCTGCCACAAAAGGCTGCCTTCAAGCAGCGGTCTGGGAGAAGATGGGCAGGTGATTTGGCTCAACAGTATATCCCCCACTACTGCTGAGCCCCCTCTTTTGTGGGATGCAGGGAACAAGTGGAGACAAAGTGACCAACCTGGCCACAGTATAGGCAGCTCCTAGCGCAGATTCGTCGTTGCCTCTCTTCTCGATAGAGACGGGCCCAGCCGAGCTGCATGGGTTTAGGATCTGGACGAGCATGCGGATGGGATGCAGTAGGAGAAGGAGGACAAGGCACTGAAGCAGATGTTATGGGACATGCAACCCTACCTACCCTCTCCCTCTGACACGCACGGAGACGGTTGTCGATGGGGATAGCGAGAGAGATGAGTTCATCAAGTCCATCAGGCTCATCCCTGGACACCAACTTGTCCTTGAGGGTCTCAGTGAGCTCGTTCCGGAATGCTACCTGAAGGGCCTCCTCATTCCAGCCGCTCTCAGCGGCGAGGGTGCAAAACTCATATGCCATCTCAGCAACACTATGGGAGCCTTGACGGATGGACAGGAGTCGATTAGCGGCATCCTTACCTCAGACCGGGTGGTCGAAGACTTTCTTCATCTCCTCCGTGAATCTGGAGTAGGAGAAGCAGATGGGGGACTGTCTCTCCCACACCGTCGTGGCCCAGGAAAGCGCTGCTCCATGGAGGCAGCCAATCAGAAAGGAAATCTTGGCCCGTTTACTCGCATAAGAGTAGGGCTGTTGCTCAAAACTAGTGAACATTGTACCAAAAAGGCTCTGCAAGCTCTGAGGATGCTATTGTAATGCTCGGGAGTCGTAACAAATGGCTCCCGGAGTGGAGGAGAAGGACTTGGAACTGATTGTGAGCTCTGGGCGAAGGGTCGGCACTGTATGTCAGACAGGCTCTGTGAAAACTCCTTGATGTGCTCCAGAAGGGTCTACAGGGTTTGGTCATGTTGCTCAGGCAGGGCGCCTTGGCAGGCGAGGGTTTGGTGGAGAGTAGTAGAGTGCTGTGTTCATCTCTTTGGCCAGATCATACTGTTACGCGTAGTGGAACAGGGGAACCCAAGAGCAGACTCAGACGAGGACACTGGGATGAAGTAGCCAAGGTATTTATTGAAACACAGGGGAAAGATGGAGTGCAGGTCAGGGGAAGCTTGGGCGGGTTGCTGGAAACCAGGTGCGGAGGCTGAGGCCTGGAGCGAGAGGGGTTGAGACAGGGTAAGCAGGTCTGGAGGGGAATCCAAGGGAGCGTAGAGTGGGGAATCCAGGACAGAGTAGCAGGATGACGAGACGTGGGACTGGAGACAGAGACCAGAGTCAGAGCAAGCAGAACTGTAGCGGAGAGGAAAACAGTGTCAGGACAGGATAACAGGCTCTGAATAGTAACAAACGGCTAGAAACGTAGACTGACTGAGCAGAGATTACAATCTGGCAGCGTGGAAGTGGCAACGCTGAGTATTTGTAGAGGTCTTGATTATGGAACAGGTTGCAGCTCTTGGGGATCTGCTCTGACTCCAGCACACCTGTCTCTGCCCACACAATCACACACACACGGAGAGAGGGAGAGGGAGAGGGAGAGAGTACTGGGGGAGTGGCGGCAGGTCAAGGAGACACAGGATGAGCAGTAGAGAGCGTTGCAGGAGCAGATGTAACACTTTATTCTTCCCAGAGTATAATGTCTGAAAATATGGCAGCACTCCTGACAAGTTTCCTTTAAGTGTCCGTCCCTCCTTCCCAGCTCCCAGACATAACTACTGCTGCGCACACATAACAAACACACACACTTCAGATGTTGACAGCAACCACCGCAAGTAAGATAAAGCCGGATTCCACACACATGCTCTCTCTCTCTTTCAAGCTTTCTTTTGGTCTCTCCACATATGGACAGCAGTGTTACACCTCCCTTTGCATAAGGGGGCCCAAGGGCTGGTGGACATTGGATCCAGACTGACAGCTTTCCGTCTACAAGCTGCACAGAGACTTCTGTATCAGCAGGACTTGTGCTGGAGAGACACTGCATGGACTGTTCTGAGGAGAGCAGGCAACCTTGGGTACGACATACAGTACTACCAGGCTCGTTCAGAGAGCTGCTGCGGAGTAGGCAGAGACTGACCTACCGCCTTTCACCATTGCTGCCTCTGCAGGGGAACACCAAGACTGTAGCTGGATGCAAAAAGGCCACAGCCAGCAAAAAGGCGGCTCAGAAAGAAGGTGGCTCAGAAAGACCTTCTCAATGGTCTGAGGGCATCGGGGTGGCCGGGGGGTTGGGACCAAGCTTTCTCTGAGAGGATGTAGGCGATCCCAGTATAAGCCTCCCATAGAGAAGTGTATTGCTGATCTACAGTGGAGGATTATTCACAGGCTAATCGCTACAAACAGATACGTGTCACTCCTTGATCCATCATTGGGGAGGTGGTGTCTGTTCTGTGGGGAGGAGTTGACAGTGAAGCATCTGTTTTTGTAGGGTTGTTTTCTGTCCTGAGTGGGTGGTGTTCAGGCCTTTGGTTGGGACCGACTCTGATTGTTTATATTTGTCCTATTTCAGACATGCAACAGTGTGTAATTTATACACAGGCGTGAATTGGAAATGTGTTTTTTGCATGCCTCACTCTGCATGGGACATTCGGAGAGTGAGGTCACAGCCAGGCTCAGCCATTATGAACACTGCCCCTGGACAATAAGGGTTAACTGCCTTGCTCAAGGGCACATCTACAAACATTTCACTTTGTCAGCTCGGAGATTCAAACCAACAACCTTTTGGTTACTGGCCCAATGCCCTAACCGCTATGTTACCTTCCACCGGAACCGTCTGGGGGACTTTGTAGGGGTGTGGACATCAGGGGGGTTCTATGTACAGTGGACAAGGAGGGGGGCTTGGTTCTAACTTTCTAGGCTGTTAAAATGAAAAGAAGTTTGTACATTTAATGATGTAACTATTAGGCCAATTTATGGGAGTACTACGGAAATAATGATGTTTAAGGTGTCACAGAGATCATCTATTTGCGTCACAATCATACTGATCATTATTAACAACAGAACAGGTCATGTCCTTATGAAAAGGATTTTAAACAATTCATTAGTCATATTGTCATATTTATGAATTCCTGCCGTATTCATTGTTTATAACATTGTGTGTGTGTGTGTACATGTGGACCTTTAAGAGTCGCTTTAACACACACACACACACACATATATTAATCAGGATGATCATACAGCGTAGCAGCAAATAATCCTCTCTCTCTCTCTCTCTCTCTCTCTCTCTCTCTCTCTCTCTC